>NC_091304.1:5354212-5389212 GCF_038502225.1 Cherax quadricarinatus | reverse complement strand
ACCCACCCACACCCACTCATGTATTTATCTAACCTATTTTTAAAACTACACAACGTTTTAGCCTCAATAACTGTACTCGGGAGTTTGTTCCACTCATCCACAACTCTATTACCAAACCAGTGCTTTCCTATATCCTTCCTGAATCTGAATTTTTCCAACTTGAAACCATTGCTGCGAGTCCTGTCTTGGCTGGAAATTTTCAGCACACTAACTCCTAAATCCTTTTCGCAATCGGTAGTATTAAGATCTACATTATTTAGTTTATATATGGCATGGTTATTTAAATGTCCAACATTTAGAACTTCGCATTTGTCAATATTAAACTGCATCTGCCACTTCTCCGACCATTGCGTCAGTCTATTCAAATCATCCTGGAGTGCTCTAATGTCCTCATTAGAATGAATTGGACGGCCTATTTTGGTGTCATCAGCAAATTTGCTTATGTCGCTATTTATTCCCTCATCTATGTCGTTTATGTAAATTGTGAACAACAACGGGCCCAACACTGACCCTTGAGGAACACCGCTTGTGACGTGCCCCCATTCGGATTTCTCTCCATTTATGCAAACTCTCTGCTGTCTATTTGTCAGCCATGCCTCTACCCAGGAAAAAAATTCTCCTCCTATTCCATGTGCCCTAAGTTTCCTCAGTAGCCTCTGATGTGGAACTCTATCGAAAGCCTTACTGAAGTCCATATACACAGTATCATATTCATTACCATGATCTACCTCCTCAAACACCTTAGTGAAAAAAGTTAGTAAATTCGTAAGACAGGAACGCCCCTTGTAAAACCGTGTTGAGAATCATTAATCAATCTGTGCCTGTCAAGATGGCTACGAATTGCTTCGGCAATTATTGATTCCATAAATTTTCCCACTATTGAGGTAAGGCTTATTGGTCTATAGTTCGAAGCCAAGGACCTGTCACCTGCCTTGTAAATAGGTATTACATTTGCCATTTTCCACTTATCAGGCACTATGCCAGTTTGTAGTGATATGTTAAAAAGATTAGCCAAAGGTATGCTAAGTTCCTCTTTACATTCCTTTAACACCCTTGCAAACAGTTCATCAGGACCTGGGGATTTGTTAGGTTTTAGTTTCTCTATTTGTCTGAGGACCATGTCACTAGTTATAGCAATCATACATAGTTTATCATCCTGTTCTACGTAATCTATTATTTCAGGAATATCGCTAGTATTTTCCTGGGTGAAAACTGAGAGGAAGTAGGTATTTAGAATTTCACACATATCCTTATCACTGTCAGTGATCTGACCAGAGTTACTCTTAAGTGGGCCAATCTTGTCCCTAACCTTACTTCTGTATACCTGAAAGAACCCTTTTGGGTTAGTCTTTGAATCCCTTGCGACCTTAGCCTCATAATCCCTTTTTGCTTTTCTTATTCCTTTCTTTATTTCTCTCTTTAATTGAATATATTGATTTCTTAACTGCCCATCCCCTTTTTTGATACGCCTATATATGCCTCTCTTTTGACCAATGAGATGTTTTAATCTATTGTTCATCCATTTGGGATCATTTTTGTTAGATCTAATTTCCCTACTCGGAACAAAAGTTGTCTGGGCAGCTAGATCTATGCTCTGAAAAACGCCATATTGGCAACCAAGATCACCTACCTGACCCATAGTCAGGACATCCCAATTTAGCCCACCCAAGTAATTTTTCAGTCCCATGAAGTCGGCCAAGCGAAAATCTGGGACAGAGATTTGATTGCAGTTATCTGGGTAATTCCATGATATATTGAAACTAAGTGATTTGTGATCACTTTCCCCAAGCTCATCATTAACCTCAAGATTATTAATTAGTGGCTCTTTGTTGGCAAGAACCAAGTCAAGCAGATTGTTTCCTCTAGTTGGTTCTGTCACAACCTGTTCTAAAAAGCAATCCTGAACCGTATCAAGTCACTAGACTCAAGATTTCCTGTCATATTGTTCCAGTCAATTTGTCTAAAGCTAAAATCTCCCATTATCACAACATTTTCATATCTTGATGCCTTATGAATTTCGTCCCATAACAGCTTACTGCACTCCTACCATGGTTTAGGGGCCTATAAATCACACCCAAAATTAATTTATCACGTCCCTCGAGATACTGTAGCCAAACCGATTCTGTGTTCGATGTTTCTAATCTTATATCATGTCTAAGACAACAATTTAAATTTTCTCTGACATACATCGCCACACCACCACCCTTCATGTTGACCCTATCAGTGTGGAATAGTTTATAACCCTGTATGTTGTATTCAGAAGGCATTTCTCTATCTTTCAGGTTGAACCAGGTCTCTGTTATACCAATAATATCTATATTACCTACACTTGCAAGTAATTTTAGCTCATCTATCTTATTTCTTAGACTCCTACTATTTGTATAGTAAACCTTAAGGGAGCTAATCACTCGTTGCCCTCTACTATCTCTCTTTGTTTGTTGATAAATTGATTTGCTATTACTAGCAACTTTATTTTGAATATTGTCTTTTAAACATATCCCTGAGGTATCCCGGTAATAACTGCTGTTTTTAACCCTAATACAGCAGCGTGATTGTTTCTCACAAACACCCATACCTATATAATCTATCAGTTTAAATTCCTAGACAAGTCATCAATTACCATCTCAATTGAATTGGCTAACGCAACCACTCTAGCCCCCTGAGAGATGAACCCCATCCCTTGCATACATATCACGTTTGCCAAAGAATAGGTCCCAGTTATCAATGAATGGGATTGCAAGTTCCTTGCAGTACCTGTCTAGCCAGCAATTTATACCAATTGCCCTAGACATCCATTCATTGCTCACTCCCTTTCTAGGCAAGATGCTACATGTGACTGAGATCCCTCCCTTAGACCTAGCTACTTCTATGGCTGACCTGTACTTATCCAGCAGCTCCTCTCTCCTGCCCTTCCCAATGTCATTACCCCCAGCACTTAAACAGATAATGGGCTTGTTCCCATTACCTGCCATAATATTATCCAACCTGCTGACTATGTCACCAACACCAGCTCCTGGAAGGCACACTCTCTGTCTGACCTTTCTGTCTCTGTTACAAAATGCACGGTCCATATATCTTACCTGAGAATCGCCTACTATTAAAATATTCTTACCTTGATTAGCAGGGGAATCATTGGTACCTTCAACCTCACTAACCACTGAAGTACACTCGTCTTGGAGAACAGATAATCGATTTCCTACCTTCACATCTTCTCTATTAACTCTCCTCATCTTCCTTCTTCCTGAACTGTGAAGCACTGGCCACTTAAAGCGGCTGCCACTATCACTGCTGGTGGCCATTCCTACCTTACCAGCTAAATCCTTCTCACACTCGCTCCCAAACTCATCTATGCAAAGCTTCAGCTTCCCATTTTCCTCCTGAAGAAGTAGAATCTCCTTCTTCAACACATGAACCTGGGATTCTAAAGCACTACAACAAGCCATGGTATGGGTAACAGCCCACGCTAACTCCCAAGAGCTTAGGCAGGTATGACCGCACTTAACCAGTGACCTCAGCGTACTGATCGTGTCAGTCTCTGCTTATATCAAGTAATGAATGCTAAATGTTTTGTTTGTGTTAGTCGCATTGTTTGGCTGTTTAGTTTCTTTGGTGTGTCTGTGTAGTGTTTTATTTAGTGTTTGCTTACTGTTTGGTTTGGTATGTTTAGTATTTTGTTTAGTGTTTGTTTTGTCTTTGGTTTAGTGTTCATTTATTGCTTTGTTTGACTTGTTTGATTAGTATTTTGTTTGGTGAGTCTTTGTTTTATCTACGTGATAAACTATATACTTTATCACGTAGAGAAATTAGCCTTCTGGCTGAAGTATCTAATAAATTCTATTATATCTCATTCTTCTATTGTATTTCGTTGACTTTTTTTTTTTTACTTCGCTTCCTCCTCCTTCTCTTCCTCTTATTCCTCCATCTTTTCCTAATCCTCCTTCTCATCTATCTCCTCCTCCCTCGAGCAATAACTTACCAACATTCGTCATTACTTTTTCCATAGGGATATTCAATTGCATTTTCCATGAGCTCCGGGATGCATCATCTCTCTAAAACACGAACGCCAAACAAGTGTAAAATCAAAGAAACGCCTAAAGACAAACACAAAAAAACAACTATCCATTAAGCAAAACGAAAAGCAAATGCAAACTCACCAAACATAACGAGCACGAATAAATAAATCGAAATGCATTAAACAAACGCAGATAACAAACATATACACCCGAAAGCAAACACTAAATGCTTAAATACATCAAACACAAAATAAACGCTAATAAACAAATACAAATAAGAATATCAAAACGAAAGACAGACTAAATGCATGTTTAACGCCAAGCAAGTAAGCAAGCAAGCAAGCAATCAAAAATATGAAAAAATAAGTGCTGCAAACACACTAATATAATACTGTATAAACTAACTAAACAAAATAAAAAACAAAGACAGATTCTCCAAACAAAATACTAATCAAACGAGTCAAACAAAGCAATAAATAAACACTAAACCAAACACTAAACAAAACGTTACAGGTTTTATTACACTACACAGACCCACCAAGGAAACTAAACAACCAAACACTGAGATAAACACAAACAAAACATTTATCATTTATTTTCTCCTATCTGTTTGTCTGCAATTTTTGTGACAATCAGAAAACAACAAACAATATACTGCAGTTTTGAGTTTAATATAAAGCAATTTATTAATACAATACTCCCTTGTTTTTATATATAACACAACAGTCCATTACAAATTCAAGAGCCCTTGAAATATCAAGGTAATCATCCTTCCCTCTTTCTTCAAATTTTTTGAATCAAGAACCCTTCACTGATATCAAGGCAACCCTCCTTCTTCCTTCCTTGAAAGGGAAATTGCTGTCACCGTACCTTCAAATTCCTTGCCTCAAGAGCCCTTCAAATCCACAAGCTGGGATGACAAGCTGTTTAATTTAACCGGATTGCAAAAGCGGACGATTTTTTACCCTATCCGGATGCGGATTATCGTCTATTAAGTTCGGCTGAAAAAACCCGAACTGTATTAGTTTTTTTTTTTTTTTGAGTGTGATGAGAGTCTGATACATCAAGAAAAAATCCTTGTTTAATAGTGATCTGTCCTCCAGTATTCTTCTTATTCCCTGTACTTCTTCATTTTCCCTCTATTCTTCTTTGACTTATTTTTACGAAAATGTGTGGGATGAGTATATAAAAAACTTACTGTAATAAAGGAACCATTAAGTAGATTAATGTTCATCTTTGTTGATGATAGTTGGAACACCACCTGCAGCCTCCCCCAGGGGTTTCGCTTAGTTAATTCGCTGTGTACAGACCCACCAGGGCTGTTTGAAAGGTTAAATAACCAGGGTTAATACTCGCCTTGAATTGTATATTCTTCAGGTATTGCAGGTATGGCACCTGGAAATCGTGGGCGACCCTTACCTGTGGTTTTGTGCTTGGCCCAATCCTCACGACCTCGAAATGGTTAAGTGCTATTCACTCAACATCGATCCTAAATACTGCAGTACTAAAAAGGCGGATGTAAGTAAAACAGAGACTTACCTGGCTCATTCTAACGGGAATCTGTGACGTCTTGACGTCATTGAGACCGAAATTGTTAGTTTGATCGAAGAGATGACGCTGGATGCCTCCACTTCTGTCGTCTGTTGCCTGACGACTAACACAAATTAGCCAAGTGGAAAATAGTACTCCCGTGACACTTTCTACACTGCTGATATATTCGTAACTATTCACGGCAGGAAAGATGTTTAATTTTCCTGAAGACTGTTAATATACGACACGGGAAACACGCACTCCAAACCGGCCACGAATGTTTCTACATCGTGTGCCCGGTTACCTCGTCACAAGTTCATCGCCGAAACCAAATTACAATGTCCCCGAAGCCACCTCTACCCTCCTTTTATGGGTGAATATCTGCTGACACAGTTTCTATAGGCACAGTTGCCGTCTATAACAACTCATTTGAATCAGAGGGAGAGGACTCCTTGAGTATAAGATGCCGGCAATGGGTATTAAGTCCCTGGGTGTATCAACAGTTCCCAGGCATATATTTTCAGATTTTTAATATTCCAGGAGAACAGAAGTTTCGTCAGACAAACACCTTTTCATAAAATCTTCCAGAGACTCCCGTAAGAGTGTAAATTCTGCAGTACATAAGTGCGTCTCATGTGTCACCTTCAATCAGCTATGAACCAATAATGCCATTAGATGATATCTGATTTTACTGGACCAGACACACGTACTGAGATAAGTGGGCGCTCTTGAAGCTGCGTAGTAACTCATAAGGCCTTCTTGATATCTGCTAGTGCAAAGGATACAGGTCATGACCCCCTTCATCTTCACAGTGTGGGGAAAGTAGTGAGGGTGATCTTAGCTCCCTCGAAGGGTCTATGCCCCAGGGGGATCGACGCTCCCTGGGGCTTGGAGAAAATTTCTCCACAGAAAACATGTATGGATAACGAAGAAAAAGGCACAATACCGTGTCTGGTAAATGGCCCAAGTCGTACCATTTACCAGTTATTTATGTACATGTATGGATAATGATCCAGTGATGAATGACCCATGTGTCTTAATGCTTTTTTTTGTGAAAGTAGTTAAAAAACGTGTATATAAAAATGAGTAAAAAGTCACAATATCGTGACTTGAGCAGATCACCAATACCTCCACTCAGGAGAAATCATATGACAGAGTTTAGGTGCATCCTGGACGACTGTCAGGACACAACTGTTGCTCCGAGACGTCTGCAGGTTCCTTCCCTGGAAGCCTAGAAGGGTTTACTGGAGAGTATGGAACTACATTTGCGAATCGCCATTGCTTGAGGTTCAGCATACCGGTGGTTAACTTCACCTTTCCGACTGAGGTTTATTTTCCGTGCGATTGTGGTTTATTTTTCATATGATTGTGGTATTTTTTATATGTAATTGTGGTCTGCTTTTTAACGTGAATGTAATATTCACCCTGGAACATTGGTCTATTTTCCGTGTGATTGGGGTCTGTTTTCTGTGTGATTGGGGTCTGTTTTCTGCGTGACTGTGGTTAGTTCTCCTAATGATTGTAATATTTTTTTGTGTGACTGTAATCTGTTTTCCATGTGAACTGTGGAACTGTGTTCAGTGTTCCCTTAGAATTGTGTTCAGTTTCCAAGGGAAATGTGCTCAGTTTTTTCCAGGGATTGTTTCTCTTAAAAGGAAAAATGTTAAATTTTTCTTTCATCTGTGTCCTATTTTTCCCCTGTAACTACGTCATATTCCCCAAAACAGTGTTCTATTTCCAAATGATCAATTTATTAAGGTTTCCTTGAAAGCGTCATCAAGTTTCCCCTTGAGATTTTGTCCTATTTCTCCAGATATTATACTTTATTTCTCCAAAAATTGTGCTCGGTTTTCAGTGTTGTGTCTGAAATAGAGCACCGTCCAAAGCCCTTTTACCCCAGCACCAAAAAAAAGTAATATTAATAAAAGTCAGGCTTCTCCTGTTGCAAAGAAAATGTCCAGCTGAAGTGTTGTGTCGTCATTTTGCAAAGTCACAGACACTGCAATAAAACCCACGGGTGCTACAGCTGGTTGTTTGACGCGAGTGTCGCGAGGGAGAGAACTAGCTTCAGTTTGGGGTCAGCGTTCCATCCGTGCTTAAAAAAAAAAAAAGATGACTGTTGAATGGGTGGTAAGGAAGGAGGCTATATGGTGGTTGCTCTGACTCGAGGCTCAATTCACTGTAGAGTTTGGCAAAGAAAGCTTTCTTATACAGTTGTTCTATATAAGCTCTCTTATGTAAAGGCGTTCTTTATAAGCTCTCTTATAAAGATGTTCTGTATAAGCTGTCTCTTGTAAAGCTGTTCTGGCAACAGTAGCAGCAGCAATAGCAGCAGCAATAGCAATAGTAGCACTAGCAGTAGCAGCAATAGTAGCAGCAGTAGCAGCAGTATCAACAAAAGTAGCAGTAGCAGCAGTACCAACAACAGTAGCAGTAGCAGCAGTACCAACAACAGTAGCAGTAGCAGCAGTACCAACAACAGTAGCAGTAGCAGCAGTACCAACAACAGTAGCAGTAGCAGCAGTACCAACAACAGTAGCAGTAGCAGCAGTACCAACAACAGTAGCAGTAGCAGCAGTACCAACAACAGTAGCAGTAGCAGCAGTACCAACAACAGTAGCAGTAGCAGCAGTACCAACAACAGTAGCAGTAGCAGCAGTACCAACAACAGTAGCAGTAGCAGCAGTAGTAACAGAAGTAGCAGTATCAGTAGCAGCAGTACCAACAACAGTAACAGTAGCAGCAGCAGCAACAATCACAACAATAGCTACGCCACTGGACAAGCACAACACAATAACAAAGGCTGGGACAATGTTCGTGCCAGCCTCGCGTGCTCACTCATAAAAACATGCATTTTTATTTTTCCTTGCACTTCCTACTTGTTTTATCAGTCTGTGGGAGAGAGACAGCGCTGAAAACATCAGTGGGCCAATGATGCTCATAAACGAGGCTTTTGGGAGGTAAATGTACCTTGTGAACAGCGGCAACACATTGTTCCTCGAAGATTCCCCTCAAGGGAGGTTGCCTGACGCTGGTGAGGGGCTCTTAATCTAGGGAATTGGATCTGTGCTCCGGTTCCCTGAATTAAGCCTGAGTACCTTCCATCCCCTCCCCCTCACATGTGCTGTATAATACTACGGGTTTAGCGCTCCCCCATGATTATAATAATAACAATCCTCGATGGTCGTAGACCCAATTACACACATTGCCTCGCTGAATGGGTAAACTACACTGGGGCTCGTTCCACCTGCTGAGTGATCAGTCTTGAGCTGAGTTTTTACTCTTGGTTTAATTTTGTTTTCCTCATTAAGACTCTTTTTTCTCCCTCCAACTACCTACATCCCCAGGACGTCTTTTCCCTCTTCTCCAGACCAAAAAATCCTCCTCGTATGCTTCTCCCTTCGACTCTCCTGATTCCATTTTCATGCCTTTTCTTATATTCATCTCTCTGAGAGAGGAAGTTTGAAAGAGAGAGCCAAAATTTTGACTTTCCATCCCTGACTCGCACACCTAGATAACACACGATAGTTCTTAATCTAGGTAGAAATAGACAGTTCATAGTAGATGGCTGAAGTGTTGGCTTCCGAGTCCTCTATGATCCGCTCTCTCCACGTACTTCCACGTACTCTCTCTGCATATATATTGTATCTCGCCTGTTTTGCAGATAGTCAGAAGAAGTCTTCACGTGAAGAAAATACTGTTGAACATGATGCTTGAACAATGAAAATTTACATAAAATCTATAATAAATCCTTTAATAGGATTCAAGTCTTAAAAGTACATTAGGAGTGGAGGTCTCTCTTAAATATGCAAAAGTACCAGTCAGTGTAAATATAGCAAATCTTAAAATACACATTCCAACTTGGAATGGCATTCTATCTCAACTCAGGAAGTCATTTTATGCAGTCCTTGAGAAGGAACATATTGCACCGCGGGAATGCACTGCTACCGTATAGACACCCACAAACTTTCATCTTAAAAAAACCCTGCTTACTTGAACTTAGTTATTGTTTGGTGCGTAAAATAACGAATGTCGAATTGTTGAAAAGTTGTGAAAAGAAATTTGAAAACAAGGAAGTGTATCACACTGCATAACAATAGCTGAGGTAAGCTTGTATTTTTACGTCATTTTGAGGGAGAGAAAGATACACAAGTGTTGCACATGTTTCTTATTAATCAATCTATCGATATTGTATACCATTAATGTTACGTATAGAAGAGAGAGAGAGAGAGTCAAAATCGCTTCTGTTGTCTGGCTCCACCAGCAACAACACCTCTGAGCAGCTGACTCTGCTATAAAAAAAAGTGTGGTAAAAAATACTATCACAATAAATCGGCAGCTTATTGCCGTGATTAAAAGCCACTCAGCGTAATAAAAAGGACTGATTGACGTCGTACAAAGCAGCTGAGTCTAATGCGAAAAATACACCTGCATTTTTTTTACTGTTTCTGCTTTCAACATTCTCATGGGGTGAGAGAGAAGAGGAATATATAAAGAAGAGTGGAATAAGAGAGGACAGAGATATAGGAAAGAAAATGTGGAGAAATATCTTCAACAAGAAGGGGGGGGGGGGGCGAGCAGCATAAGGGAGCAGCGACCCCTCTCATAAGCGGGTTGCGACCTCTCTCATAAGGGGGCTGCGACCCTCTCTCTCTCTCTCTCTCTCTCTCTCTCTCTCTCTCTCTCTCTCGTCCCGAAATAAGGAAACCAGTTATGGAGCAAGGGTGTTGTGAAGTTCGATTCTGTACACTGCACGTGTTCGTTACCAAGCAGAATTAGACGTGTAAAAAAATTATTATTATTATTATTATTATTATTATTATTATTATTATTATTATTATTATTATTATTATTATTATTATTATTCAGGAGATTTACAGGGCATTACCTGAATTATTACCTGCAAGTAATTTGGGTGAGGTAAGTGGGACTTAAGTCACAGTAGGTCACTGACCTAAAAACTCCTTCGACTGCCCACTGCCTCACCACTGTCACAAAAGGTTAGACCTCACATTACATTAATAATAATACCAGCTACTCTGATACATTGAAGTTGTGGATTGTATGTTATTTGGCTTGCTTTCTGGGTACACAAAAATGTAACTATTAGTACAATACATATAATACAATGGTGTTATTAAAAAGAACTTTATATTACCACATGCCATTTAATTACTGTAGATGGATCACACCACGACACCTACCTAACACCTAGACCCTACACTGGCCAGCTAGTGATCTAAATGCAAAGATTATGGTGTACTTCCCTATGAGTGATGTCCATCTTTATTTTCCATCATCCACACGTAATTCTTGCGGTCCCACAGGGGACATTAATGCGAGTTCCCATTAAAAAATTCAGGCCGAAACATCCCATTTTGACCTCGAAAAACGCCGAATTACACAGCACATAAAAGTACAGTGCCCACACATTAAATTCAATATGGCGTCTCTCCCCCGGAGTCTCCACTGGCTGTTCTCCACCTCCCCGTCCCTCTAATTTTTTGAAGGGTTCAAACAGCATCATATTTTATTACACAATTATTGTATTATTCATTCTTATGTTCTATATTTAGGAAATTATGTAAAAAAATCCACAAGATGGTCATAAGATGAGACGCACATGCCAGACTGGGGCGTGGACCAGACGCATTTCTCTTCTAATCCTCTTTACCCGCAAAATGTCTCTTATAAGTTTTTGCTCTATTAAGCTTCAATTTTTAGCCTTATTCACAACAAGCAGAAATAAGCTCTTAGTATAATTAATTAGCTAGTAAGACTCATTCAGTGTGAAGCGTGTCAGAATCAAGGAAATCAATTCCTTGACTCATACACGTAGTGCTGGCTGGCATTCATGCTTCTCAAACATTACATCAACATTATTACGCTAATATAAGGAGGTGTGGACGACTCCACTGGATCTCTGGCTGTCTGTCATAGTAATCCCAGTGAGTGAGTGAGAGTAAGTACTGATGTAAATCTTCAATGTCGCTTACTCATGATCAAATGGTAATTAAGGAGGACTGAAGCAAAGTTGCAGTGTTGAAGTCTGTCCTAAGCTCTCTGGGAGTTAGCGTGGGGTGTTACCAAGCACCATGGCTTGTTGTAGTGTTTTAGAATCTCAGGTTCAGGTGTTGAAAAAGGAGGTTCTGCTTCTTCAGGAGGAAAATAGGAGGCTAAAGCTTCGCCTAGATGAGTTTGTGAGTGAGTGTGAGAAGGATCTAGCTGGTAAGGAGGAAATGGTCACCAGCAGTGATAGTGGCAGCCACTTTAAGTGGCAAGTGGTTCACAGTTCAGGAAGAAGTAAGATAGGAAGGGTTAACAGAGAAGATGTGAAGGTAGGAAATCGATTCTCTTTTCTCCAGGACGAGTGCAGTTCAGTGGTTAGTGAGGTTAAAGGTACCACTGATTCCCCTGCTAATCAACGTAAGAACATTTTAATTGTAAGAGATTCTCAGGTAAGATATATGTACCATGCTTTTTGTAACAGAGGCAGAAACGTCAGACAGAGGGTGTGCCTTCCAGGAGCTGGTGTTGGTGACATAGTCAGCAGGTTGGATAATATTATGTCAGGTAATGGGAGCAATCCCATTCATTAATAACTGGGACCTATTCTATGGCAAACGTGATATGTATGCAAGGGATGGGGTTCATCTCTCTGGGGCTAGAGTGGTTGCGTTAGCCAATTCGATTGAGAGGGTAATTGATGACTTGTCTAGGAATTTAAACTGATAGATTATATAGGTATGGGTGTTTGAGGGAAACAATCACGCTGCTGTATTAGGGTTAAAAACAGTAGTTATTACCGGGATACCTCAGAGATATGTTTAAAAAAACAAAATATTCAAAATAAAGTTGCTAGTAATGGCAAATTAATTTATCAACAAACAAAGAGAGATAGTAGAGGGCAACGAGTGATTAGCTCCCTTAAGGTTTACTATACAAGTAGTAGGAGTCTAAGAAATAAGATAGATGAGCTAAGATTACTTGCAAGTGTAGGTAATATAGATATTATTGGTATAACAGAGACCTGGTTCAACCTGAAAGATAGAGAAATGCCTTCAGAATGCAACATACAGAGTTATAAACTATTCCACACTGATAGGGTCAACAGGAAGGGTGGTGGCGTGGCGATATACGTCAGAGAAAATTTAAATTGTTGTCTTAGACATGATATAAGATTAGAAACATCGAGCACAGAATCTGTTTGGCTACAATATCTCGAGGGTCGTGACAAATTAATTTTGGGTGTGATTTATAGGCCTCCAAACCTTGATAGGGAGTGCTCTAAGCTGTTATGGGACGAAATTCATAAGGCACCTAGATATGAAAATGTGGTAATGGGAGATTTTAACTTTAGACAAATTGATTGGAACAATAAGACAGGAAATCTTGAGTCTAGTGACTTTCTTGATACGGTTCAAGATTGCTTTTTAGAACAGTTTTGTGACAGAACCAACTAGAGGAAACAATCTGCTTGACTTGGTTCTTGCCAACAAAGAGCCACTAATTAATAATCTTGAGGTTAATGATGAGCTTGAGGAAAGTGATCACAAATCACTTAGTTTCAATATATCATGGAATTACCCAGATAACTGCAATCAAATCTCTGTCCCAGATTTTGGTTTGGCCGATTTCATGAGACTGAAAAATTACCTGGGTGGGCTAAATTGGGATATCCTGACTATGGATCAGGTAGGTGATCTTGGTTGCCAGTATGACGCTTTTCAGAGCATAGTTCTAGCTACCCAGACAACTTTTGTTCCGAGCAGGGAAATTAGATCTAACAAAAATTATCCCAAATGGATGAATAATAGATTAAAATTTCTCATTAGTCAAAAGAGAGATATATATAGGAGTATCAAAAGAGATGATGGGCATTTAAGAAATCAATATATTCAATTAAAGAGAGAAATAAAGAAAGCAAAAAGAAAAACAAAAAGGGATTATGAGGCTAAGGTCGCAAGGGATTCGAAGACTAACCCAAAAGGGTTCTTTCAGGTATACAGAAGTAAGATTAGGGACAAGATAGGCCCACTTAAGAGTAACTCTGGTCAGATTACTGACAGTGATAAGGATATGTGTGAAAATTTCAATACCTACTTCCTCTCAGTTTTTACCCAGGAAAATATTAGCGAAATTCCTGAAATAATAGATTATGTAGAACAGGACGATGATAAACTATGCACGATTGCGGTAACTGGTGACATGGTCCTCAGACAAACAGAAAAACAAATCCCCAGGCCCTGATGAACTGTTTTCAAGGGTGTTAAAGGAATGTAAAGAGGAGCTTAGCATACCTTTGGCTAATCTTTTGTACATATCACTACAAACTGGCATAGTGCCTGATAAGTGGAAAATGGCAAATGTAATACTTATTTACAAGGCAGGTGACAGGTTCTTGGCTTCGAACTATAGACCAATAAGCCTTACCTCTATTGTGAGAAAGTTTATGGAATCAGTAATTGCCGAAGCAATTCGTAGCCATCTTGATAGGCACGGTTTGATTAAAAAAGGGGCATTCCTCTCTTACGAATTTACTAACTTTTTCACTAAGGTGTTTGAGGAGGTAGATCACGGTAATGAATATGATATTGTGTATAGGGACTTCAGTAAGGCTTTCGATAGAGTTCCACATCAGAGGCTATTGAGGAAACTTAAGGCACACGGAATAGGAGAAATTTTTTTTCTGGGTAGAGGCATGGTTGACAAATAGGCATCAGAGAGTTTGCATAAATGGGGAGAAATGGGGGCACGTCACAAGCGGTGTTCCACAGGGGTCAGTGTTGGGCCTGTTGTTATTCACAATTTACATAAACGACATAGATGAGGGAATAAATAGCGACATAAGCAAATTTGCTGATGACACCAAAATAGGCCGTCCAATTCATTCTAATGAGGACATTAGAGCACTCCAGGATGATTTGAATAGGCTGATGCAATGGTCGGAGAAGTGGCAGATGCAGTTTAATATAGACAAATGCAAAGTTCTAAATGTCGGACAGGAAAATAACCATGTGACATATAAACTAAATAATGTAGATCTTAATGCTACTGATTGCGAAAAGGATTTAGGAGTTCTTGTTAGCAGTAATCTAAAACCAAAACAACAGTGCATTAGTGTTCGCAATAAAGTGAACAGAATTTTTGGCTTCATATCTAGAAGTATAAATAATAGAAGTCCTCAGGTTGTTCTTCAACTCTATATATCATTGGTTAGGCCTCATTTAGATTATGCTACTCAGTTCTGGTCACCGTATTACAGAATGAATATAAATGCTCTGGAAAACGTACAGAGGAGGATGACAAAGTTGATCCCATGTATCAGAAATCTTCCCTATGAAGGCTCTGAATCTGCACTCTCTCGAAAGGCGTAGAATTAGGTGGGATATGATCGAGGTGTATAAATGAAAAACAGGAATAAATAAAGGGGATGTAAATAGCGTGCTGAAAATTTCCAGCCAAGACAGGACTCGCAGCAATGGTTTCAAGTTGGAAAAATTCAGATTCAGGAAGGATATAGGAAAGCACTGGTCCGGTAATAGAGTTGTGGATGAGTGGAACAAACTCCCGAGTACAGTTATTGAGGCTAAAACGTTGTGTAGTTTTAAAAATAGGTTAGATAAATACACGAGTGGGTGTGGGTGGGTGTGAGTTGGACCTGACTAGCTTGTGCTACTAGGTCTGATACCGTGCTTTTTCCTTAAGTGGAAGTGACCAGACTTGGTGGGTCATTGGTCTAATCCGAGGGGGGGGGGACATGGACCAGCTCCGCAAGGGTCAGTAGGCCTGTTGCAGTGTTCCTTCTTTCTTATGTTCTTATGTTCTTATAATTATTATCTCTGCTAAGCGAGATATCACTAGTAATTCTCCCTACCATGAACATTAAATGAACATATTATCATTGACAAGTGAATCTTGAGAATAAGTGATGACAATTCGAGTGATGAAGCAGTTTGAAATGTTCATACATGGTGTGTTGAACAAACTACGTGAACAAACAATAACACAAGTGTCCGACGAACTTTTCCCGTGATACTAAATCATTCAACGTGACTCAAAGGAAGAGAGGAATCATCCTACCTTCAGCCAAGCCATCAATACCAATGTCAAGACACGAAGTGTCATATGGGTACGATACACACCCAGGTAAGTCCTATCAAAGCTCATATTTTACCGTAATTTACTGCAGTAAATAGGTACTGATGAGGCGTTCAAAAAGCTAAGAATAGTGACGCCGTGACACAAGGGCGATTGCCCAGAACGAGTATCAATGAGAGAAATAGGAAAAGGATAATTAAAACTTATAAATTTGTGGAGTTCAGCTTAGGACTGACGCACCAGCTAAATCTTTGAAGCGAGGACAAAACCTTGATTTCTCTCTCTCTCTCTCTCTCTCTCTCTCTCTCTCTCTCTCTCTCTCTCTCTCTCTCTCTCTCTCTCTCTCTCTCTCTCTCTCTCTCTCTCTCTCTCTCTCTTACACTCTACCAACATCATACAACAATCCTATCTCTAGCACCAGTATACCACCGCTATCTTACCACTACCACCACAATCACATTTTCTTTCCCTTCCCCACAACCACAATAACAGCCACCTCCTATTATCATTTCCTTTTCACCATCATTCTTTCGTCACCATCGCTCCTCCTCACCACCACCGCCACCATCTATCCCCGATCCATTTCGTCTCTTGCCCATTGCATCTATCTTAAGGGTTAAGAACTCCCCGAGTTCCATTGAAAACTCCATTGTTATGGACCTCAGAAAGGGGTCAGTGGTCAATGGATGTTAAGAGTTGGACGGAGTCGAAATATAAAAAGAAAAAGAAAACGGGAGATTAATAGCAAAGGTTGAGGGAACAGGGAACGTACTCTTCAAAGCCTGGATCATATTTTCTTTCCTAATATTAGACCACGTCTTTCAGGTCGCTAACAGTGCAGGAACCCAAAGAGTGTTTATGACCTGAACATTTCTTGGGGCCTGGAGTCACTACTAGCCCTTACCCAGAGACATATTTTGGGTAGCAATGTGTATTATATAAGCTGGTAAGACAGAGGTAGTTGGTTGGTTAATTGAACTTAAATTCTGTTCACTACATGAGGATAACACCTGCTCATCACCAGTCACGAATATTTTAACCCCCAAGGCAGGAATTATAGTAAATTATCAGCGTATATACTCTGAGAGACAGATACCTCACGGTGTATAAAAAAACATAATAAAATTCTATAAGGTGACATGTACATTATGTGGTCTCTTGAGGCGGGACAGTGTGTCGGGGGGTCGAATCATTGCCTACCACAGTTTGGAAAACGACTCAAAACCACTTGTTCCGTGGTTTCATTGCTATACAGGCTGCTTGTTGAGGCGGGTATTCAAACAGAAGGAGCCTGAAATTAATCCTTCAGCATACCACTGATACGAGTGTCCTCGCAAGATGAAACAAGCCTAGTTCGCTAGGCTCATGTTGTTTGTAGGATCGTTGACTGAGTGGATAAGGTGACATGTACGTTGTGTGGTCTCTTGAATGATCATATATATATATATATATATATATATATATATATATATATATATATATATATATATATATATATATATATATATATATATATATATATATATATATATATATATATATAAATATATATATATATATATATATATATATATATATATATATATATATATATATATATATATATATATATATATATATATCATAATTGTGAGTTCATCTAGGATTGATCAACAAGCTCACACAATGATAACCAATGTGATTAAATTCTAGACATAAACAAAGGTGTATTCACAGTTAACTCTGTCCCCCTCTAAGAGTATTGTATCCTAGTCATTTGGCGAGGAAATCCTTGTAATCGGTTGATACAAAACCTTGTAACCGGAAGGTACAAAACTGTTAGCTTTTCAGGTTTCTTAAAGAAGCAATTTGGTTGGACATAAACAATGAAGATCATTTTAAGATATATTTAAAAAAAAAGAAATAATTACAAATACTTGCTAGTTTTACATTAATTGAAAAAAAAAATCACACAGGAATGACGTGATAAGCGAAAGTAAACAACGAAGAATACGTAGAACGGTTAAGGAAAAAAAACATAAAAGGAGGAAAAGTACAAAGAAAGGCTGATAAACTTTGACTCAAACGGAGCCAAGATAATCGAATGATGAAGTTATCTGCAGCAGAAACAAGCACCTCTGTTCAATCCAGGATGATCCTGTTAGTTAATTGAGTCGTCTGAGTTGGAGGCTGCGAAATGGGATTATCTTCGCCAGAGATAATCACTAGTTCACTGCTTCACCGAAGGAACATTCAGACGCTGTTATGATTATAAAAGGAATTTTTTTTACAAAGTTGAGAACATTATGTTCAGATAAAATTGTCTGTTTTTTCTGATAGGCAAGCTTTATATACTTCATGAACTTAAGTAATATTCTGACGAGGATGAATGAGCAACAACAGCAGCTGCATCAGTAGCAACAACAGCTGCAGCGGCAGCATTAGCAGGTTCATCAGTAGTAGTAACAGTTGCTACTGCTACTGCTACCGCAGCTGTTATTGCAGCTGTGTGTGATTTGTTCGATGCGCAAACAGGTTCAACTTACAAAATCGAAAAGATGGAAGTTATTAACCTTCATGTGTAACACGTAAACCTTGTCAAATATCCCTAAACAACCAGTAAACATTACAACAGCTGCATCAACAGAAGTTTCAGTAAATGCTTGCTTGTCTGTATATAAACACACACACATACATGCACACCTATCTCTCAGGAATCAGGCGATGGTCGTGATTCATCCATGAAAAGTATAAAAACAACAGTGTGGACGTGGTCAGTTAGGAGAATTGATCACCGGAAAGATCATCCATAAAAGACACATCTAGAAAAAGTGGACGGTAAAATACTGTATTGTCAAGGGAACGGTGCTTAGTGAAGATGTGTGGTGGAGAGAGGTTAATAGTGAAGGTGTGTGGTGGAGAGAGGTTAATAGTGAAGATGTGTGGTGGAGAGAGGTTAATAGTGAAGGTGTGTGGTGGAGAGAGGTTAATAGTGAAGGTGTGTGGTGGAAAGAGGTTAATAGTGAAGGTGTGTGGTGGAGAGAGGTTAATAGTGAAGGTGTGTGGTGGAGAGAGGTTAATAGTGAAGGAGTGTGGTGGAGAGAGGTTAATAGTAAAGGTGTGTGGTGGAGAGAGGTTAATAGTGAAGGAGTGTGGTGGAGAGAGATTAATAGTGAAGGAGTGTGGTGGAGGGAGGTTAATAGTGAAGGAGTGTGGTGCAGAGAGGTTAATAGTGAAGGAGTGTGGTGGAAAGAGATTAATAGTGAAGGAGTGTGGTGGAGAGAGGTTAATAATGAAGGAGTGTGGTGGAGAGAGGTCAATAGTGAAGGAGTGTGGTGGAGAGAGGTTAATAGTGAAGGTGTGTGGTGGAGAGAGGTTAATACTGAAGGAGTGTGGTGGAGAGAGGTTAATAGTGAAGGTGTGTGGTGGAAAGAGATTAATAGTGAAGGAGTGTGGTGGAGAGAGGTTAATAGTGAAGGTGTGTGGTGGAGAGAGGTTAATAGTGAAGGAGTGTGGTGGAGAGAGGTTAATAGTGAAGGTGTGTGGTGGAGAGAGGTTAATAGTGAAGGAGTGTGGTGGAGAGAGGTTAATAGTGAAGGTGTGTGGTGGAGAGAGGTTAATAGTGAAGGAGTGTGGTGGAGAGAGGTTAATAATGAAGGAGTGTGGTGGAGAGAGGTCAATAGTGAAGGAGTGTGGTGGAGAGAGGTTAATAGTGAAGGAGCGTGGTGGAGAGAGATTAACAGTGAAGGTGTGGTGGAGAGAGGTTAATAGTGAAGGTGTGTGGTGGAGAGAGGTTAATAGTGAAGGAGTGTGGTGGAGAGAGGTTAATAGTGAAGGAGTGTGGTGGAGAGAGGTTAATAGTGAAGGTGTGGTGGAGAGAGGTTAATAGTGAAGGTGTGGTGGAGAGAGGTTAATAGTGAAGGAGTGTGGTGGAGAGAGGTTAATAGTGAAGGAGTGTGGTGGAGAGAGGTTAATAGTGAAGGAGTGTGGTGGAGAGAGATTAACAGTGAAGGTGTGGTGGAGAGAGGTTAATAGTGAAGGTGTGTGGTGGAGAGAGATTAACAGTGAAGGTGTGGTGGAGAGAGGTTAATAGTGAAGGAGTGTGGTGGAGAGAGGTTAATAGTGAAGGTGTGTGGTGGAGAGAGGTTAATAGTGAAGGAGTGTGGTGGAGAGAGGTTAATAGTGAAGGTGTGTGGTGGAGAGAGGTTAATAGTGAAGGAGTGTGGTGGAGAGAGGTTAATAGTGAAGGTGTGGTGGAGAGAGGTTAATAGTGAAGGAGTGTGGTGGAGAGAGGTTAATAGTGAAGGTGTGTGGTGGAGAGAGGTTAATAGTGAAGGAGTGTGGTGGAGAGAGGTTAATAGTGAAGGTGTGGTGGAGAGAGGTTAATAGTGAAGGAGTGTGGTGTAGAGAGGTTAATAGTAAAGGAGTGTGGTGGAGAGAGGTTAATAGTGAAGGAGTGTGGTGGAGAGAGGTTAATAGTGAAGGAGTGTGGTGGAGAGAGGTTAATAGTGAAAGAATGTGGTGGAGAGAGGTTAATAGTGAAGGAGTATGGTGGAGAGAGATTAACAGTGAAGGTGTGGTGGAGAGAGGTTAATAGTGAAGGAGTGTGGTGGAGAGAGGTTAATAGTGAAGGTGTGTGGTGGAGAGAGGTTAATAGTGAAGGAGTGTGGTGGAGAGAGGTTAATAGTGAAGGTGTGGTGGAGAGAGGTTAATAGTGAAGGAGTGTGGTGGAGAGAGGTTAATAGTGAAGGTGTGTGGTGGAGAGAGGTTAATAGTGAAGGAGTGTGGTGGAGAGAGGTTAATAGTGAAGGAGTGTGGTGTAGAGAGGTTAATAGTGAAAGAATGTGGTGGAGAGAGGTTAATAGTGAAGGAGTGTGGTGGAGAGAGATTAACAGTGAAGGTGTGGTGGAGAGAGGTTAATAGTGAAGGAGTGTGGTGGAGAGTGGTTAATAGTGAAGGAGTGTGGTGGAGAGAGATTAACAGTGAAGGTGTGGTGGAGAGAGGTTAATAGTGAAGGAGTGTGGTGGAGAGAGGTTAATAGTGAAGGAGTGTGGTGGAGAGTGGTTAATAGTGAAGGAGTGTGGTGGAGAGAGATTAACAGTGAAGGTGTGGTGGAGAGAGGTTAATAGTGAAGGAGTGTGGTGGAGAGAGGTTAATAGTGAAGGAGTGTGGTGGAGAGAGGTTAATAGTGAAGGAGTGTGGTGGAGAGAGGTTAATAGTGAAGGAGTGTGGTGGAGGGAGGTTAATAGTGGAGGTGTGTGGTGGAGAGAGGTTAACAGTGAAGGTGTGGTGGAGAGAGGTTAATAGTGAAGGAGTGTGGTGGAGAGAGGTTAATAGTGAAGGTGTGGTGGAGAGAGGTTAATAGTGAAGGAGTGTGGTGGAGAGAGGTTAATAGTGAAGGTGTGTGGTGGAGAGAGGTTAACAGTGAAGGTGTGGTGGAGAGAGGTTAATAGTGGAGGTGTGTGGTGGAGAGAGGTTAACAGTGAAGGTGTGGTGGAGAGAGGTTAATAGTGGAGGTGTGTGGTGGAGAGAGGTTAAGAGTGAAGGTGTGGTGGAGAGAGGTTAATAGTGAAGGTGTGGTGGAGAGAGGTTAATAGTGGAGGTGTGTGGTGGAGAGAGGTTAAGAGTGAAGGTGTGGTGGAGAGAGGTTAATAGTGAAGGTGTGTGGTGGAGAGAGGTTAATAGTGGTGGTGTAAGGGAGATTTTGTAGTGAAGGAGTGTGAGAACGAGAGGGATCTAAAAAGTGAAGGAGTGTGATATTGAGATTGATGCTCTGCAGTGAAGTTTGGTAATGAGAAGTAGGCTCAGCAGTGATGTAGTGTGGGGAAGCATTGTGGTAGTGAGAGATATGCTCAATAGTGTAGCGGTGAGAGGAAGATTTTTCAGCGAAGAATTTGGGAGGAACCAAGTGACGTATTGCCGATCATGTCCCAGAAAAATCTTATTTCTCAATGTATGTCCTTTTTTTCTTTCAAAAGATGTACGGTGGTAGTGAAAACAGCCTGGTCTTAGTGCCAAGATGGCGTGAAGGATGTGTATCTACATACAAAGGATGATAGCGAGTGCATTTGGAAGGAAGAACGAATTTCAGTGAGAGTGAGAAGCGCATAAATAACGAAAAGAAAGAGAATGGGAAGTATAACAAGTACTGAGGAGGAAGCAGGATATAGAAAGAAAGAGGATGGGGAGGCTGCTTCACAGAGCAGTGGACAATAGGAAAGGCCTGATGATGGCCCCACAAAGAAGTATACTATTACTTCTTTGTTCTGCTTAAGATGCTGCCATCTTAATTTTTATTAGCACCACTAGACAAGAAAATCTCAGTTAGGTTTGGTGTTGGGTTAGTTGATGTCTTCAGGTGGTAGGCTTGGGCTGTTGTACTCCGGTGGTAGGCCTGGGCTGTTGTGCTCAGGTGAGGTAGGCCTAGTTTAGTTGTGGAAGCATCGTCAGGGAACGGGACAGGTGTTTCCTGACACTGGTCTCAGTCATATGTGTACCCGATGATCGGAACTTTTGGTCATATGACTGAAGCCTTCTTTTGGCTTACCGATCCATCCTGGCAACATTGACAATAGCGGACTACAATAAGGATATAGCAATACTGACCACCGGAACTATACCAAGGATGAGAGATGAAGTGATGGTAATGGGAATGGCACGATAGGGTTTTCGGGACGAGGCAGTAGAAGGAAGGAATAGAAGATTAAAAAAAAAAAGAGACAAAAACTAGGAGAACAAATTAATTAAATGAAAGAGGAGTAAACAGTAACAGAGAACTTACTGAAATGAGAAATGAAGGCCGTTAGAAATAAGAGAAGAAGGGAGGGAGCGTTAATATTAGAGATCAGACAACCGAAAGACGAAATGGTAACGTTTATGAAGGTGAAGATTAGAAACCCCAGAGAGGGGCAAAGGGTAAGGTACGGGCTGGGATAAAGGGGCAGTGACTTGCTGAGGTGCAATACCTGTTTGTAGTTGAGATAGGTGGATAGAGGATTGAGTCTTCTGGCCTAGTCTCTAAACTGGCCATGACCGTTCACTCCGTTCTAGTTTCGTGGGTCCTTCCATGTCTTCTTTTAGTTCTGTGTATGGAGTATGTCTCTACTGCCTCTTCGTCCAGATAATTCTACATGCGAAAGAGGAGTCAGGGAAAGAGTGATGAAAGAGGAGAATGCGAAAGCCACAGACAATACACCTCATGTATTGGGGTCAAAAGTGGCAGGAAATACAGAAGAAAAGAAGGAAGAATGAAAAGTAACAAAAAGGAAGTATGACAGGTCAGAATCAGAGAAGCAGCGGAGGTACTTCATCATTATATTCACGGGGAAGCTGTACAACTGTACGGGTCATACAAAATCTGGGAAAGGGGACGTACTTATTTCTTATCCAAGGTAGGAGAGGCTACTTCTAATTCCCTGGACCTAGAGCCCTTAATTAATATCAAGGGGCTACTTAGAAGAGGGTACTTAGAGATATGTGTGTGTGTGTAGGATTCCAGAGTGTCGGAGCAATGCTGGACAGGTGTCTACCGTCTCACGAGGATTCTGTTTTCAAAATCCGATTTGAGGAGCCTCGTGTCGAAGTGGAAATCTAATCTGTGGGGCGAATACTGATACTATTCCGTGTTTATTTAGGAAGATATATCAAGCACACAAAGAGGGGAAGAGAAGAGGTAATGGGGAAGAGGGGGAGGCGATGGAAGGAGGGGTAGGAGATATGATACGATTTTGTTGGGTTTTTTAATCACGGAGGGTTAGCCACCCAAGATAACCCAAGACAGTCAGTGCGTCAAGGACTGTCTGTCATGTTTTCACTGTGGTCCAACAGTCTTGTTCCCCAGGATGCGACCCACACCAGTCGATTGGAACCCAGGTACCTACTTACTGCTAGGTGAACAAACAGAGCAAGTGTAAGGTAACTAGAACTCAGGTACCTACTTACTGCTAGGTGAACAGGGGAAGCAGGTGCAAGGAAACATGCTATTACGAACACAGGTGTAGACTATTTGCTTACACACCTTGCCGCAACACGATAACCAATCAGGAACGAGTAAAATGCACCAAAGCGAATGAAGATTGAGACACTTATGCAACATATGGGAATCTTTATTGAAGAAACGTTTCGCCACACAGTGGCTTCATCAGTCCAATACAAATCAGAAAGGTGTAAGAAGAAGAGTTTGAGGTAATCAGTCCTTAAGTGTCTCAGTCTTCAACTTGTCGGTTTTAAACCATTTATCACAACAGAGAGAATAAATGGCTATAGTTCCTCCACCAAAATAAGCCTGTACTTACAGTGTATATAGCCTATGTACAGTATTTACAGCTATGTACAATGAGGCAAAAATGCAAGCGTAGTACACGGTAAGAACCGTAGCGACCAGCAGGGAAGGCAAGTCTGCCAGAGCTGCTTGACGAGCGTCCTGCCTCGCTTTACAGCTTTGGCTGGATTCCTTTTGATTGGCTGGTTGAACCAAGGTACTGGTATAACGATGAGGCCCTCTGATCGTTAAACCCTTAACGCTTGGTTCGCTGGTCGGGAGGCAGCCTATATGGGTGTGTGACATACGCCGAATATAATGTAACATACTCTGAGCATGCCACATATGCCTAACGTTTCCACCAGTGCCGTGGATCGAACCATGAACACTCAAGTATGCGAGCTGAGTGCGCTACCAACCGAGCCACAGGACCTGGGGAGGGAGTGTTTTCTGATGGGAATGTCTTCCCCAGAGGTAGCCATATCCCAGGGTAGAGGTCACTCTTCAGGAAGATGATCGTACACCTTGGGAAAAGAAACTCGTCTTCCAGAACTACCTTTTCCAAGAGTGTGCCTTGTTGGTAGTGAAGCGCTCTTGATCAAAGGAAGCGGAGCAATCCTCTCTCTCCTCGGATCAAGCCTCATTACCTCCCATTCCCGAAGCACTGTATGATTACTGATGGGTTTAGCACATTCCGGTGAGTGTAATAATTCCGATCCAACTCTCCTCTCCCAATCCAAGCTTTCTCTCTCTCTCAGTCTCTTCCAACCCGAGTCATTCTCTCACCAGAGAAGAAAATGAGACGAGGAAATAACAGGAAACTAAACTACAAAAAAATAGACTATAACAGAATGAGAAAGCTTTTGAAAGTAGTACGCTGAGAGAGAAGATTGAAGATCTAAACACAAAGAACACGAGGCAATAGAGAAATATAAAGGCGACAAAGTTTGGGATTACCAAGGATGAAGGGAGGATAAAGTGAGAAGTTGAAGTGAATTCGCGAAACTACAGATCACAAGAAATAGTAGGAAGCAGAGAGTAAGAAATGACTGTGCAAGGGAACGAGGAGACGAAAGGCAGTTTGAAAATGATCTCGAGAAGTGTGTCAGGAACACAACGGAATGTTAATGGGTATCTTTATAGGGGATAGGAAGATAAGAGTGAGAGAGAGAAACAGAATGGCACCACAAACGTTCACTGCAATGGCGCATTGCTGACAATATTAAAGAAAATAAATGCAGATGTAAAACAAACTTTTGAAACAATGGTACTGAATTCCTGAAAGTCTACACTGATCCAAACATTGTCACAACAATCGCTTGCTTTACCCCAGTCTCTCTTCTTTAACATATCAGCTGCTGGAGGAAGTCCTTAGGACTATGAAGGTAATGATGCTACTGAATGATGCTACTAAATGATGCTACTGAATGATGCTACTGAATGATGCTACTGAAGGGCTCTTTATCCAATGACCTGGAGATATTTTTCTCCATATCTCACCCTTCTTGGAACCTGATTTTCTCTCACGTATCAGACGCAGTGACCAAGGCACGTTTATTATTATTTAATAATATTATAGGAAGTAGACACAACGGGCCTAGGAAGACTGATAATATTTCTGAAAGGTTACTAATTGAAGAGGCAGAACCACTGCCTGAGTCTACTGCTAAAATATTCAACAAATCCTGATACAGAAGAGAAATCTAGAATCTGCTTATGCGGTAGCTATAATCAAGCTGGGAGAAAGTTAGGAGTCATTGAATTACTTGCCAGTGTCTCTGACAGACGTAATGTCCAAAGTTCTGGAAAATATGATCGGGAGGAGAGCTTTCGAGCAGAGACAAGAGACTTCATTACAGAAGTGTAGCATAGTTTCCGGGATGGAAAGTCCTGTCTTACGATCCTGTCAGAGTTGTTTGATAGTCACATAAATAAAGCCAGAGAGACGGGGATGGACGCACTGCATGTTAATGGATTGCAAGAAAGACTCTGACTCGGTTCATCATTGTAGACTAATGCTCAAACTTGAAGAACATTCGGCGATGACAGGAAAAATGCTCCAAGGTCTGAAGAGTGCCTAGGCCAGTCAATATTGCAGTTCAAGGGATGTTTTGACCTTTCAAGCTGATTCCCGCAAGCGTAATCTGTGAATACACACACACACACACACACACACACACACACACACACACACACACCAGTTGTAAGAATAGGGTTTGTGTGCTCTGGAAATCTTTTCTTCGAAGCCCATTTGAGCTGGAAGGCGTGAGTTCATGGTGTCTCACTGGTCCAACTGATTATAACACTAGACTCACAGAGGAACTGGCGGTCTGGGTTCCACACAGTCGCTGGCAGTGTCGTGGTTGTTGAAAACGCCTGTTTTGAAAAACACCATAATTCATAGCTGATTAATGAAATAAGCTACTGTTGATCTTTTTACTTCAGAAACGATGTATCGGATTTGACTTTCAGGATATGCAGGTGCGGCTCATCCTCCGCAGGTGGAGTGATGTACCTACATAGTTCAGCTGGGGTTTTGTCTGTGAACTGAGGTTCTGATATTAATAGATGCATTGTGTATGTACTAGAAATCGATAGCTTTAACTCTGCAAGTCACAATCGTCTATATGCAGAGAGCTGCACGTCTTTCAGTATACATGTATAAACTGAGTTTAGGTCTGTGTAAGTGTCCAAGGTCAGTGCTAACAGCATATGTTAATGTGTATGATGGTACCCACCTACTGAACATCGACAATAAGAGCAACAACTCGGGATATGAGAGCAAATGAAAAGGGCTTTTATTTTTTTTTAGGAACGATCTAGAGCTATATTTGCCTCCGAAAATAATTTAATTTGGAGAGGAGAGTTAAGAGTGTTGACAGTGTAAGACTAGGTTCATTTCTTACAGATGCTCATAGACGCCTAAAGCATAGTAACTATACATGCGTATTTTTATCATTTTCTGCGACATTTTTAGACACAGCACCGGACAATGTTTATCTTCCCACACTGTCTTGCGCTTCTGGGAGTTACTACACTAGTCTGACACACATATCAGGTAACCTGGTCACCACCTGTCTCCACTCTCCTATTTCCATCGTTCATACCGTAAATATGTCTCGTCTATGTCAAATCTGTTGTTATGCTCCGTTGGTTCACTGTTCCCTCTGGCGTATCACTCTCACTATATTCGCCCTTCTTATCTGTAGTTTGTTTCCTATGTTATCTTATGAAACGTTTCTCCAAGCCTTTAGTCTGGGTTTTCTCCTCATGATCCTCTTCTCTCTCTCTCTGGATGCCGAGCAAAGGCTCGTGATCTAAGGAATTAGGTCCGATGCCTCGTTCCTTGGAATCCATCTGATAACTTCACATTCTTCGAATCCCTAAGGATTTAGCGCCTCCTCATCAATTAAATAATAATAATAAGCTACCTCATTGGAGGTAGCTTATTATTATTATTATTAGGACTGTATAAACGTCTATATATTTCTTAAAGGGCATCATAGTGCTCGTTTAAGCTGAATGAAGATTAGGAAAATAGGACGGAGAGAAGAAAGAAAAAATAAAGGGAGAAGAGGAGGAGGAGGAGGATGAGGAGGAGGAGGGGAAAGAAGAATAGCGCAATACAGAGAGAAAGAGCAGGAGGAGAAAGAACAGGAATAGCAGAATATGGCATACAAACGAGGAGGACAATGAACAAAGAGAAAAAATAAGAAGAGGAAGATGAATGTAAGGAGGAAGGGTTAACGGGAGGAAGAAACGCACTAAAAGATGACATAGAAAAAAGGGAAGAGGAGCAAGAGGAGGAGATGGAAACACGAAGAAATACAATCTCGACAAATAGAGAACTTCAGCCATTTTTTTCCGGCCAGAGAGGCGAGGTAGATGACTGGAAGACTCGACCTTCCTAACGTTGGTAATTTAATGTAAAGTCCACACTTCCTCTCTACCCACTGGCCCTCCCTACTATTTTCTCGTATCACACGCTGGCACTCACATTCAGTCCTAGGAGTGCCAGCCACACTCGTGAGCGGCACTGGTTTTCCCAAGGACCTAAAGACCACACACACCCGTGAGTGGCACTGGTTTTCCCAAGGACCTGAAGACCACACATACCCGTGAGGGGTACTGGTTTTCCCAAGGACCTGGAACCCACATACACACACACACACACATACACACACACACACACACACACACACACACACACACACACACACACACACACACACACACACACACACACACACACACACACACTCACAAATGTGGGTAGTACTAGTTTTCCCAAGGACCCAAAGACCGCACACACACCCATGGGTGGCACTGGTTTTTCCAAGGACCTTAATTAAGACCACACTTGTGAGTGGCACTTCTTTTTCCAAATGCTCTCAAGGACCAGGTACCACACTTGCAAATGTAACCGAGTCACCGGGGCCATGAAACTCTGATCCATTAAAAGATAACAGAACAAACACCTCCTATCAACAGCTGTAAGAAATAATGCCGGATTAGCTGCACAAAGTTTCCCAACGAGAACTTGACAATTTCTCGCAGAAGTTCCTGATCAACCAGGATGTGATGATTGCACACGGGTAGAAGCAGATTGGAAGCCATCGTTGAGAAGCTGCCTCTGCTCCTTCTTTAGTTTATAGTGAGATTTATGGCACAAAGGAGAGTGACGTGTGTTTAACACTCCTCCAACTTTTCTCTTTCTCTTTTTCTTTTCTTTCAGCCTCAGTAACAAGAGTGCACCTGCTTCCCACTGGCTCATGTCACTCAAGCACCTGACAGCTTGCTCGTTCGATTGTTTGTTAGCTGGAGCTCTTGTTCGCTCAGTTGTTCGATTGCTGGAGCTCTTGTTCGCTCGGTTGTTCAATCGCTGGAGCTCTTGTTCGCTCGGTTGTTCGATCGCTGGAGCTCTTGTTCGCTCAGTTGTTCGATCGCTGGAGGTTCCGTTCGCTCCGTTATTCGTCCACTGGAACTTCCGCTCGGCTTTCTGCTCACTCGAGCTGTCGATCTCTCCAGCTATTGGTCGCTCGTCTGTTCAGTAGTCAGTTAGAAAGAGCTCTCAGTCGTCTCGGTTGCTCGTTCTCCCTAATGTGAGATGGCTGTTTTAGGAAGCTCAGTGAATCAGACGCAGCAGGTAATGACTAATTAATTGAGAGTTTTCCTCACGCTCTTGTCTAGCCTAATAAGCAGCATAAAAAGAAATCTGAGTTTCATTCTCGACTGATCCTTCGATATATATATATATATACATATATATATATATATATATATATATATATATATATATATATATATATATATATATATATATATATATATATATATATATATATATATATATATGTCGTGCCGAATAGGCAGAACTTGCGATCTTGGCTTAAATAGCAACGCTCATCTTGCCATATAGGACAAGCGAAAATTTGTTTATGCAATAATTTCGCCAAAATCATTCTGAACCTAACAAAAAAAATATACTTCACTGTGTTTGTTCAGTATTAAATTATCGTAAACAAATCTAAAATATATTTAGCTGGGTTAGACTAAAATAAATTGTTCTTGTTATAATAAGGTTAGGTAAGTTTTCTAAGATTCTTTTGATGCAAAATTAAAATTTTTTACATTAACATCAATGAAAAAATATATCTTTAAACGTATAAAAGAAAATTTTAGAAAGGACTTAATTTTAAACGAGTTCTTGCTAATTGACCAGTTTTACATATTCGGCACGACATATATATATATATATATATATATATATATATATATATATATATATATATATATATATATATATTCATATAGTCGGACTTGAGTCCTGGAAATGGGAAGTACAATGCCTGCACTTTAAAGGAGGGGTTTGGGATATTGGCAGTTTGGAGGGATATGTTGTGTATCTTTATATGTGTATGCTTCTAGACTGTTGTATTCTGAGCACCTCTGCAAAAACAGTGATAATGTGCGAGTGTGGTGAAAGTGTTGAATGATGATGAAAGTATTTTCTTTTTGGGGATTTTCTTTCTTTTTTGGGTCACCCTGCCTCGGTGGGAGACGGCCGACTTGTTGAAAAAAAAATATATATATATATATATATATATATATATATATATATATATATATATATATATATATATATATATATATATATATATATATATATATATATATATATATATATATATGTATGTATATATACCTATGGGTAGGAGAGGTCGGTGAGGGGAGGCCTCATGGAGGAGGAGGAGGAGGAGGCGGAGGTAGAGGGGTAAAACTCTCTCCCCCCCTTCTCCAAACAGGCGCGCATACACCGTGTGCTCGTGTTACAACAATGGAGTGTTTGTTCACCGTGTGTATAGTGTATATATTCTATAGTGTACAGTGCATAGTATGTGCATGGTATGCGCATAGCATGTGTAGTGTATAGCGGTGTGTCGTTGATAGTGGGGGCTGTGCACAGAGCATACTGGTACTCACCTAATTCACCTAATTGTGGTTGCAGGGGTCGAGACTCAGCTCCTGGCCCCGCCTCTTCACTGATCGCTACTGGATCCTCTCTCTCTCTGCTTCCTGAGCTTTGTCATACCTCTTCTTAAAACTATGTATGGTTCCTGCCTCCACTACTTCACTTGCTAGGCTATTCCACTTGCTGACAACTCTATGACTGAAGAAATACTTCCTAACGTCCCTGTGACTCGTCTGAGTCTTCAGCTTCCAGTTGTGACCCCTTGTCCCTGTGTCCCCTCTCTGGAACATCCTATCTCTGTCCACCTTGTCTATTCCCCGCAGTATCTTGTATGTCGTTATCATGTCTTCCCTGACCCTTCTGTCCTCCAGTGTCGTCAGTCCGATTTCCCTTAACCTTTCCTCGTACGACATTCCCTTGAGCTCTGGGACTAGCCTTGTTGCAAACCTTTGTACTTTCTCTAACTTCTTGACGTGCTTGACCAGGTGTGGGTTCCAGACTGGTGCTGCATACTCCAGTATGGGCCTAACATACACAGTGTACAGTGCCATGAACGATTCCTTATTAAGGTATCGGAACGCTATTCTCAGGTTTGCCAGGCGCCCGTATGCTGCAGCGGTTATTTGGTTGATGTGTGCCTCCGGTGATGTGCTCGGTGTTATGGTCACCCCAAGGTCTTTCTCCCTGAGTGAGGTCTGTAGTCTTTGTCCACCTAGCCTATACTCTGTCTGCGGTCTTCTTTGCCCCTCCCCAATCTTCATGACTTTGCATTTGGCTGGATTGAATTCGAGAAGCCAGTTGCTGGACCACATGTACAGCCTGTCCAGGTCTCTTTGCAGTCCTGCCTCATCCTCGTCCGATTTAATTCTTCTCATCAACTTCACGTCATCTGCGAACAGGGATACTTCAGAGTCTATTCCTTCCATCATGTCGTTCACATATATCAAAAATAGCACTGGTCCTAGAACTGACCCCTGTGGGACCCCGCTCGTAACAGGCGCCCACTGTGATACCTCTTCACGTACCATGACTCGTTGCTGCCTCCCTGTCAGGTATTCTCTTATCCATTGCAGTGCCCTCCCTTTTACGTGCGCCTGATCCTCCAGCTTCTGCACTAATCTCTTGTGGGGAACTGTGTCAAAGGCCTTCCTGCAGTCTAGGAAAACGCAATCTACCCACCCCTCTCTCTCGTGTCTTACTTCTGTTACCTTGTCATAAAACTCCAGGAGGTTTGTGATACAAGATTTGCCTTCCATGAACCCATGCTGGTTTTCATTTATAATCTTGTTCCTTTCCAGGTGTTCGACCACTCTCCTCCTGATAATCTTCTCCATGACTTTGCACACAATACATGTCAGAGACACAGGTCTGTAGTTTAGTGCCTCGTTTCTGTTTCCTTTCTTAAATATGGGGACTACATTAGCTGTATAGCAGGTGTATAGTAACATGTGCACAGAGCATTGTGGTGTATAGTGACTTGTCCTGGGAGGGAGTGAGTGCCCTACTCCGCCTCATCACACATCTTCCACTCCTCCCTTTCTTCCACCGCCCACCACAAGGACGGGTGACCCCTCTCCTCCCCCCCACCACCATCATGAACCACATGCGGTATGTGCCATGCGCCATTTTCCCTTCAGCCTGGGTTTACCACATAGTCTGAGGTATGGCAGATAATGAAGCCAGCCAGCCACAAAGCCAGGGAAACAATGCACCCAACAATGAAAGAAGAGGCACGCAACTGGGATGGCCGCATTAGTGCACACAATGGGTGTGCAGGATCACATATACCCCCAGCAGAGAGCAGCCCACAGCCTCCACAGGCAGATGACAATTCCAATGCCAACCTCGTCACTTGCGATAACCTTCTGTTGGCATTCAAATCCACTGCTAGCAGTACACTATCCACATCCGTAAAGCGGCTCGCCCATATGCAGCAGGGAAATTCACAGACCTTCTTAAGCAGGTGAATGGAGGTTCCACGAACTTAGAAGCCCGAGGCACCATCCAAGCATGGCACAACCTACTCTTGTTCGGCAATGTCTGTCTTGCAGTTCCTGAAAGACGAGGCAAACTGCTAACCACGTCAGTTATCAAGGCAGTGCGCAACTACCCAAGAACAGACAACTGTGTCCCTCTGCCCCATCATCGCAGGAATCAAAGAGGTAGACCCAAGAAAAGTCCCACTGAAAATGATAAAATTTGCGCACAGGTTAGCAAAAAAATTGAAGAAGGTAACACAGTGGGAGTAATAAGAATAATTACAAGTGACGACACTGTAGCCCCCAAGGATGAGACCACAGCCCAAGCACTAAGAGACAAGTATCCAACCAGGGACACCATAGCCATCAACGACAACCCTGAGGAAGACCCCATCATTGAACAATTAATTTTGCCAGAATCGGAAGTCTATAAGGCGATCGTGTCATTTCCAGCAGGATCTGCAGGTTACACTGGAATTCGACCTCAGCACCTCAAAGAGATGGTAAATCCAGTACTCGGTGAATCTGCATCAATTCTTCTCACCAAGTTAACTTTCGTCAACAATTGCCTGGCTGGGCGAATCCCAGAAGAAATTAAACCTTTATTTTTTGGAGCCTCACTATGTGCTTTGAAGAAGAGGGATGGGGGAATCAGACCCATTGCAGTTGGAAACACCCTTCGCCGTCTTGTTGCCAAAGCAGCAGTGAGAAACATTCGCCTAGAAGCTGCCACTTTACTCCAGCCACGCCAACTGGGCGTTGGGGTCTCTCAAGGTAGTGAAGCTGCAGCTCATGCCACAAGGGCCTACATCAGGGACCTACCAGAAGACAAGGCCATAGTCAAACTTGATTTTAGAAATGCCTTTAATATGGTGAAGAGAGATGCTGTTTTGCCAGCTGTTCGGGATCGGTTCCCAGTCTTTTTCCCTTCATTTCAGCCGGCTACAGCAAACCCTCAATTCTTTTGTTTGGAGAACATGAAATTCAATCATCAGAGGGTGTTCAGCAGGGTGACCCACTCGCTCCACTTCTCTTCTGCTTGGCAGTAAGAGAACTAATTTCCAGCCTACGCAGTGAGCTCAATATCTGGTACCTGGATGACAGCACTCTGGCAGGCACTGAAGAGTGCCTGGTGGGGGACCTACAACTGGTGAAAACACAGGGAGAAGACTTGGGACTCATCCTCAATCCCTCCAAGTGTGAAATCAACACAGCGAACCAGGAAATAATCAATGCTGTGCGAAGAATCCTTCCGGAAGTCTCAACTACCACTCCGTCCAACAGTACCCTCTTGGGGGCACCGCTTGGTCACCAGGCCATTGACACTGTCCTCAGGGACAAATTGAATGACCTGATGAGAATGGAGGAGAGAATAAGCGATCTTGATGCCCATGATGCTCTGTATCTCCTCACAAGGTGTCTTACTATGCCAAGACTCACTTCTTGAGGTGTGCACCCTCTTTTGACAACCCAACACTCGATGAATATGACGCACACTTGAGATCAACTTTTAAGAAGGCACTGAATCTGTCACTAGAGGATCAGCAATGGGATCAGGCAACCCTCCCAGTGCGACTGGGAGGTATAGGGGTGCGTAAAGCAACGCATGTTGATTTACCTGCTTTTCTGTATTCGTGTTTGGCTTCCAGTGCATTAGTCAAGAAGATAGTACCCAAACACTTGAGAGACGTGGTAGGAGCTCAAGACTCCAGGTTTACTGAAGCAGCGATTCGGTGGGACACCCTTACAGACTCCTCCAGTAGACCAGCTCCTCCCAAACAGCACAAACAGTCCCACTGGGACAAACCGATCATGGAAAAAATCGCCAACACAATGCTCTCCAATGCCTCAGGAAAGAACAAAGCTCGTCTCCTGGCAGTGAAGGCACCACACTCAGGAGATTTCCTGTTAGCTGTTCCCAATTCCTCCCTGGGCACCCGTCTCGACCCACAGGCCATTCGGATTGGTGTTGCTTTTCGCCTAGCCGCCCCCATCCTCACCGAACATAGGTGTATTTGCGGCAGGGCGACAGCTGATCGATTCGGACTTCATGGTCTTGTGTGTCACACAGCAGAAGGGAAGTATGCCAGACATGAGGAGGCCAATGACATCATAAGGAGAAGCCTTGCCACAGCCCGTTGCCCAGCTCAACGGGAACCCCAAGTACAGAGGTCTGATGGAAGTCAAAAGCGTTCTGAATGAGCCACTATGCTACCCTGGAAGGATGGAAAGCAGATTGCCTGGGACTACACCTGTGCTGCCACATTGGCAGACACCTACTTGCCATACTCCGTAGTGGAAGGGGGTAGAGCTGCCAGCCACAGGGAGACCCAGAAGATCCGAAAATATGAAGACCTTCCCCCTTGCTATAACTTCATTCCAACAGGGTCGGAGACCCTTGGAGCATTGGGCAAGTGTGCTCTAAAGTTCCTCAAAGAGCTGGGTGAAAAGCTCATCATAGAAACCAAGGACCACAGGGCGACCAGCTTTCTCTTTCAGAGACTCAGTGTTGCGATCCAGAGAGGAAATGCCTGCAGCATTCTGGGCACGCGGCCCACCGCAAGGGAGCTGGACGAAGTATTCGAGATGTAGCTCTGAGTTACCTATGTTGTTTTTCTTTCTGTTGTATTTTTGTGAATGTTTGGCCAATGTATTTTGTCTTTAAA
>NC_091304.1:5334212-5351712 GCF_038502225.1 Cherax quadricarinatus | reverse complement strand
TACACAACGAGAATAATTTCTTAGGAAAAGGCTTAGAACATAAAAGAATAATCGATAAGTTTCTGAATATATATGATTTTAGATGAGCCACATATATATGCCAATTAATCATTTTTCATTCTTAATATTAGAGTAGGAGCAAGTAGATGATGGAGAAGAAGAAGAATGGCGCCAGTAATCAAAATTGATTAGAGAAATGATGAAGTTGAAAAACTATGACCCGGAATAAGGAATAATGTATCAGATGGCGCATCTGAGGTTTGTGGCTATAAGAGGGCGGGTGCAAGAGGGATGAGGAACGACTGGTGGAATGATAAGGTGAAATGACTGATATGGGAGAGAAGGTTGGCAAATGAAAGCGTATATGAAAAAAAAAAGTTTAAGAATGACATAATGTATGGGAAACGTAAAAAAAAAGGTTAAAATAGTGGCAAGGAGTGCATATGAGAAGCAAATAATAAGTGAGGCGTTGTAAAAAATGAGATTTAAAAGCGGTTTTGGGGTAAGTTAAAGTTGGTAAAAATCAATGAAGCAAATGGACTTAATCTCTTGGGAATAAAACCTGTGATACCAGGTGGAAAAAAAATATTAGACAGTTATACATACTATTTTGAAAAGCTCTGAGAGTTAATGATGACATGAAGGCAAGAATTTCATAGCTAAAGAGGAACAGAGTTTGCCTGAAGGAGAGGAAAAAACTGAAGGATAGAGATATAGAATAACAGCAGGGATGAACGGGATTAAAACTGATGTGGTGAAAGAAGGTATTGGAAAATTATTTGAGTTGCTGACGTTAGAGTGTTTGAGTATGTCAGGAATTGCCATAAATGAGCCATAATGAATGGGCATACGACAAAAGGTGCCATAAATGGATAATTATAAGTCAACAGTTACCGCGACAAAAGAGCCACTTTTAACAGGTTTATGCCAAGAGTCTCCATGTAAGAGACGTAGTTTATAGGCATACGTCAAGAGTTGCCATACATACGGCCCACAGACCTTCTGTCGTTTTCTTCCTATCTTATATTTTTTTCACGGTCTCCTGAAAGAGAGAGAAGAACCTCGAAGAATAAATCCCCCATAAATCAACAACAAAACTCGGATGCTCGCTTCATCCGAAGCTTTCCATCGATTCTTGATACCTGAGCACCTGCCAGTTTCCTTCAGAACTTCCTTCAGAACGAGGAGGATGGTGGGTGGGGGATTGATGGGTGCCTTGAAGGGCTCTTGATTCTTGGAAGCCAAGCTAGCTTCCCCTTTCCTTGACTCAAACCTGACCGTCTCTCATTTCCCAGCTGTTCTATAATTAGAACATGTATCTTATAATAATAATAATAATAATAATAATAATAATAATAATAATAATAATAATAATAATAATAATAATAACAACAACAACAACAAAAATAATAATAATAATAACAGCAATAATAATAATAATAATAATAATAATAATAATAACAACAACAGTAATAATAATAATAATAATAATACTTTAGACATTAACTCCATATATAAACCCGGATTCTCTAAGATAATTGTGATGAAAGTCATCATTCTTTTAAAAGAAATATATATTTTTGTTAATAGGCAAATATCATGATTTTTTCAAGGAACGCTGGAGCTGGCTGGGTTGCAAATGTTTTTTAGAGGATGAAAAAACCTTAGGGAAGAAAAACGCTTAGAATCCACATTCTGTACATGCGGATTATCGCACGAACGTAAACACTGGAGTGGGCTGTTTATGTTGCTATCTCGCATTATCTTCTTTATGGGGAGCAGAAGCTGAGAATTATTTGCTTTTTTCAACATTGCTCTGAAATAAATAACTGCATAAACTGAGAGAGAGAGAGAGAGAGAGAGAGAGAGAGAGAGAGAGAGAGAGAGAGAGAGAGAGAGAGAGAGAGAGAGAGAGAGAGAGAGAGAGAGAGAGAGAGTCTCTTAGCTCTTAGCTTGCCAATAAAGTTAGGAATCCTTAACCTGTAAATAGGTTGTCAGTAAAGCTAGGGATCCTTAACCTAACCTTGTCAAACCCTGTGTTAAAGAGAGAGAGAGAGAGGGAGAGGAGTAAGGGAGGGAGAGAGAGGGAAAGCCGGTGAAAGACGTTGATATAGACACATAAAAGCCGCAGAAAGACGTTATTGTAGAAAATAATGTATTTTCCGGAAAAAATACAGTGTATTTTTTATGTAAATTAGTGTAATACATTGTATTTAATAAAATTTGTTATAAAAAATGGGAAATTCTGCGCCTGCGCAGATAGACTTGCCATTATTGTTTGAATTGGACAAGAAACGTTAATGAATAATCAGAAGAATTTTCGTCGCTCTAGAGGTTAAATTGGGCTGACACCTCTCAAATAGGAGCCGAAATTGTTAGATGTGCATTCCTGCATAACTTGAGATATCAGACGACTGGACAAGACAGCTCCAGGAACCTCAGATAAGCTATCTAAATTTGTGTTATAATTCTGGCCAGCATTATCTTCATAAATTTGGTTAGAATCAGGTTTTTGAGTATGATACACATTAATCTCCAGTCAAATTGGTGAGTGATATTAAGATATATTCTCCTTCTGTTATGTAAATGTGTATATATATAATCATTTATTAATTTTAATATACAGTCCACAAACTTATATATTTACCAGAATTCCTGGTGATAAGATAAGAGAAAAGATTTCGTTCGGATTTTTAACCCCGGAGGGTTAGCCACCCAGGATAACCCAAGAAAGTCAGTGCGTCATCGAGGACTGTCTAACTTATTTCCATTGGGGTCCTTAATCTTGTCCCCCAGGATGCGACCCACACCAGTCGACTAACACCCAGGTACCTATTTGCTGCTAGGTGAACAGGACAACAGGTGTAAGGAAACGTGTCGAAATGTTTCCACCCGCAGGGAATCAAACCCGGGCCCTCCGTGTGTAAAGCGGGAGCTTCAGCCACCAGGCCACCGGGCCTGGTATCGAAGGGGGACATTTTTTGCGACCTAGGTGTCCCAAATTCCTACTTGTCTATGTAACTTTGATAAATAATAATTATCTTTATCATTTACTGGTATGTACATTATGAGTTACATCCAGATAAATGTAATTTTCCACAGTTATGATAGACATAGAAAAGATTCACATAGACGTTAAATTAGACATAGAAAAGCCGCAGAAAGACGTTAAGACAGACATAGAAAGTCAAAGACTCAGTAAGACACACTGACAGAATGCAAAACAAAAGAGAGTGAGACCAAGAAGTGATAAAATTTCCTATCATTCCGAAACAAAACAAAAAATGAGATGGAAAAAAAATTAAACCAGAGAACAAGAGAAAGAAGAAAAAAGAAATGAATTGTATCTTCCCTTACGGGTTTAGTTAGCACTGCCAGGTGAACATAATAATGATTATAATGCAATTTTATGCTGTAATAAAAAAAATTATAAATCTTTAGCGGCAGTTTCCTTTCAAGGTAATCTTCAAGGTAATCTTCAAGGTAATCTTCAAGGTAATCTTCAAGGTAATCTTCAATGTAATCTTCCTTTCCTGTGGTAATTGCGTCTACGTCTTCCTTTGAGGAACAATGTAATTAATATGTATGAACGTAATAGTAATAATAATAATAATAATAATAATGTGAAGATATTATTATATTATTAGTATTAGTATTTCTATTATTATTATTATTATTATTATTATTATTATTATTATTATTATTATTATCATTATTATTATTATTATTATTATTATTATTATTGCTGTTGTTGTTGCTATTATTATTATAATTATTATTATTATTATTATTATTATTATTATTATTATTATTATTATTATTACGAATGCCTCTCAAAGTATTAATTCTAGCGACGTTACATGGCAGGGTTTTTTTTCCCCCACTCATCTATAACTTTTTTCTTGGCAGTCCAGTGCTTTCGCGTGTTTTCTAAATCAGTTTAATCACCGTTCGGTTTCAATCCATTGTTTGCTTATGGTTCACTATGCGAAGACCAACAGTCAATTAGCTGAAGTCAGGGGGACGTGTTGTCTGGGCTGCAGCTTTATGCTGAGTACAATTCTGAATTCCTTTTTCTTTTCTGCCAGGTTTAATTAGTGTCATTAGCTCAAAGCTACATAATAACGACAAGATTAAGCCACATGTGCAACACCTGGGTACCTATATATATGTCGTGCCGAATAAGTAAAACTTGCGATTTGGGCTTAAATAGCAGCAGCGCACTTCTTGCCGAATAGGGCAAGCGAAAATTTGTGCCTGTAATAATTTCGCAAAAATCATTCTGAATCGTTCATTATGTTTGTTTATTAAATTAGTGTAAATTTATATAAAATATATTTAGTTGGATTAGGCTAAATTAAATTGCGCTTCTTATAATAAGGTTGGGTAAGTTTTCTTATGTTCTTTTGGTACAAAATAAATAATTTTTATATTAACATAAATGAAAAAAATATGTCTTTAAATGTATAAGAGAAAATTTTAAATAGGACTTAATTTTAAATGAGTTGTTGCCAGTTGACCAGTGTTACCTATTCGGCACGATAGATCTATCTATCTATATCTATATCTATATCTATATATATATATATATATATATATATATATATATATATATATATATATATATATATATACATATATATATATGGGTTCGAGTCCTCTACTAGTCGCAGTGTTGTTATTCAAAAAATATCACTCGTTCATGGTTACAATAATATATATACTGCTCGTGGAGGGTAGTACACCAAACGAGGGGTAGAATGAAATCAGCTCTGAGGCACCCACACCACAGTATGTCCTTAGATCAAGGTAAAACAACTAGCTCTGCTGGTTGCTTGATTCTTGTAGAATATAGTGGTCCTGTCGGTTAGAGCACCATGTGATTTTCGCTCACCATGAAGATGGGCCAAAACGATATGGGTTCGAGTTCTCGGCTAGTCGTAACGTAGTTATATATATATATATATATATATATATATATATATATATATATATATATATATATATATATATATATATATATATATATATATATATATATATATATATATATATATATATATATATATGTCGTGCCGAATAGGCAGAACTTGCGATCTTGGCTTAAATAGCAACTCTCATCTTGCCATATAAGACAAGTGAAAATTTGTGTATGCAATAATTTCGCCAAAATCATTCTGAACCTAACGAAAAAAAATATTTTTGATTGTGTTTGTTTAGTATTAAATTATTGTAAACGTATTTAAATTATATTTAGTTGGGTTAGGCTAAAATAAATTACACTTGTTATAATAAGGTTAGGTAAGTTTTCTAAGATTCTTTTGGCCCAGAATTATAAATTTTTACATTAACACTGATGAAAAAATATATCTTTAAACGTATAAGAGAAAATTTCAGAAAGGATTTAATTTTAAATGAGTTCTTGCTAATTGACCAGTTTTACATATTCGGCACGAGACACACACACACACACACATATATATATATATATATATATATATATATATATATATATATATATATATATATATATATATATATATATATATATATATATATATATATATATATATATATAAATTTCTGAAAGCAGCCGTTCATTTGTTTCCCAAGCTTAAGTACATGCATGTCTTCACAGTGAACTGCATTAACCAAATTGTTCGACCACGAGATAACCCTGTCCATATTATCCTGAATTCTTTCGTCGGCCTATTTTTGTGTGGCCAGTGAGGGTTTTCTTGACATATATTCCCTTCATTCAGGTCAGCATTGTAGAATGTTAACATCAAGGGACATAAAACAGTCCCAGTGGAACGCTGTTGTTATTGTTTTCGTAGCTTCATAAATCGTGAGTGTTTTTTCTCCTACATAAATAAAATCTCTGCAAAATCACTCGCAATCTTTTATTTTTCTCATTAACATATACACTAACTGTAGCTACAGAAAATAATAATAACTGTTCAGACAGGACAGCCGAAAATAAAAATAGATTAATTAATATCGCCATTATCTTACGACCCAATTATCTTATAAAGTCATTACCTCATACATCATTCTCTCAATTTTTCACCTTAATTGCCCACCTTTATCTCCCTTTATTAAGTTATTGTTGCCATCGTATCAAAGATTGAATGTGACGCTTTGTCTTCTAATTAAGGCGCTCAACGCGTGTATTACCCCTCCCATTCAACGCGTATATTACCCCTGCCGCTCAACGCGAATATTATCCCTCCCGCTCTACGCGTATATTACCCCTGCCGCTCAATGCGAATATTACCCCTCCCGCTCTACGCGTATATTACCCCTCCCGCTCTACGCGTATATAACCCCTCCCGCTCTACGCGTATATTACCCCTCCCGCTCAACGCGAATATTATCCCTCCCGCTCTACGCGTATATTACCCCTGCCGCTCAATGCGAATATTACCCCTCCCGCTCTACGCGTATATTACCCCTCCCGTTCAACGCGTATATGTACCCCTGCCGCTCAAAGCGAATATTACCCCTCCCGCTCAACGAATATATTACCCCTTCCGCTCAACGCAAATATTACCCCTCCCGATCTACGCGTATATTACCCTTCCCACTCAACGTGTATATACCCCACCTACTCAACGTGTATATTACCCCTCCCGATCTACGCGTATATTACCCCTCCCACTCAACGTGTATATTACCCCTCCCACTCAACATGTATATTACCCCTCCCGCTCTAGCGTATATTACCCCTCCCACGCAACGCATATATTGCCCCTCCCGCTCTACGCGTACATTACTCCTCCCGCTCTAGCGTATATTACCCCTTCCACTCAACGCATATATTACCCCTCCCGCTCTACGCTTATATTACCCCTCCCGCTCTACGCGTATATTACCCCTCCCACTCAACGCATATATTACCCCTCCCGCTCTAGCGTATATTACCCTTCCCGCTCTACGCGTATATTACCCCTCCCACCCAACGCATATATTAGCCATCCCGCTCTACGCGTATATTACCCCTCCCGCTCTACGCGTATATAACCCCTCCCGCTCTACGCGTATATTACCCCTCCCGCTCAACGTATATATTACCCCTCCCGCTCTACGCGTATATTACCCCTCCCGCTGTAGCGTATATTACCCCTCCCACTCAACGCATATATTACCCCTCCCACTCAACGCATATATTACCCCTCCCACTCAACGCATATATTACCCCTCCCGCTCTACGCGTATATTACCCCTCCCGCTCTACGCGTATATTATCCCTCCCGCTCTACGCGTATATTACCCCTCCCACTCAACGCATATATTACCCCTCCCGCTCTACGCGTATATTACCCCTCCCACTCAACGCATATATTACCCCTCCCGCTCTACGCGTATATTACCCCTCCCGCTAAACGCATATATTACCCCTCCCGCTCTAGCGTATATTACCCCTCCCGCTCTAGCGTATATTACCACTCCCGCTCTAGCGTATATTACCACTCCCGCTCTAGCGTATATTAACCCTCCCGCTCTAGCGTATATTACCACTCCCGCTCTAGCGTATATTACCACTCCCGCTCTAGCGTATATTAACCCTCCCGCTCTAGCGTATATTACCACTCCCGCTCTAGCGTATATTACCCCTCCCGCTCTAGCGCATATTACCCCTCCCACTCTAGCGTATATTAACCCTCCCGCTCTAGCATATATTAACCCTCCCGCTCTAGCGTATATTACCACTCCCGCTCTAGCGTATATTACCACTCCCGCTCTAGCGTATATTAACCCTCCCGCTCTAGCGTATATTACCCCTCCCGCTCTAGCGCATATTACCCCTCCCACTCTAGCGTATATTACCCCTCCCGCTCTAGCGTATATTAACCCTCCCGCTCTAGCGTATATTACCACTCCCGCTCTAGCGTATATTACCACTCCCGCTCTAGCGTATATTAACCCTCCCGCTCTAGCGTATATTACCACTCCCGCTCTAGCGTATATTAACCCTCCCGCTCTAGCGTATATTACCACTCCCGCTCTAGCGTATATTACCACTCCCGCTCTAGCGTATATTAACCCTCCCGCTCTAGCGTATATTACCACTCCCGCTCTAGCGTATATTAACCCTCCCGCTCTAGCGTATATTACCACTCCCGCTCTAGCGTATATTGCCACTCCCGCTCTAGCGTATATTAACCCTCCCGCTCTAGCATATATTACCACTCCCGCTCTAGCGTATATTACCACTCCCGCTCTAGCGCATATTACCCCTCCCACTCTAGCGCATATTAACCCTCCCGCTCTAGCGTATATTACCACTCCCGCTCTAGCGCATATTACCCCTCCCACTCTAGCGCATATTAACCCTCCCGCTCTAGCGTATATTACCACTCCCGCTCTAGCGCATATTACCCCTCCCACTCTAGCGCATATTAACCCTCCCGCTCTAGCGTATATTACCACTCTCGCTCTAGCGCATATTACCCCTCCCACTCTAGCGCATATTAACCCTCCCGCTCTAGCGTATATTACCACTCCCGCTCTAGCGCATATTACCCCTCCCACTCTAGCGCATATTAACCCTCCCGCTCTAGCGTATATTACCACTCCCGCTCTAGCGCATATTACCCCTCCCACTCTAGCGCATATTAACCCTCCCGCTCTAGCGTATATTACCACTCCCGCTCTAGCGTATATTACCCCTCCCACTCTAGCGCATATTAACCCTCCCGCTCTAGCGTATATTACCACTCCCGCTCTAGCGTATATTACCCCTCCCACTCTAGCGCATATTAACCCTCCCGCTCTAGCGTATATTACCACTCCCGCTCTAGCGTATATTACCCCTCCCACTCTAGCGCATATTAACCCTCCCGCTCTAGCGTATATTACCACTCCCGCTCTAGCGCATATTACCCCTCCCACTCTAGCGCATATTACCCCTCCCACTCTAGCGCATATTAACCCTCCCACTCTAGCGCATATTACCACTCCCGCTCTAGCGTATATTACCCCTCCCACTCTAGCGCATATTAACCCTCCCGCTCTAGCGTATATTACCACTCCCGCTCTAGCGTATATTACCCCTCCCACTCTAGCGCATATTAACCCTCCCGCTCTAGCGTATATTACCACTCCCGCTCTAGCGTATATTACCCCTCCCACTCTAGCGCATATTAACCCTCCCGCTCTAGCGTATATTACCACTCCCGCTCTAGCGCATATTACCCCTCCCACTCTAGCGCATATTAACCCTCCCGCTCTAGCGTATATTACCACTCCCGCTCTAGCGTATATTACCCCTCCCACTCTAGCGCATATTAACCCTCCCGCTCTAGCGTATATTACCACTCCCGCTCTAGCGCATATTACCCCTCCCACTCTAGCGCATATTACCCCTCCCACTCTAGCGCATATTAACCCTCCCACTCTAGCGCATATTACCCCTCCCACTCTAGCGCATATTACCCCTCCCACTCTAGCGCATATTAACCCTCCCACTCTAGCGCATATTAACCCTCCCGCTCTAGCGCATATTACACCTCCCACTCTAGCGCATATTACACCTCCCGCTCTAGCGTATATTACACCTCCCGCTCTAGCGTATATTAACCCTCCCGCTCTAGCGTATATTACCACTCCCGCTCTAGCGTATATTACACCTCCCGCTCTAGCGTATATTACACCTCCCGCTCTAGCGTATATTACACCTCCCGCTCTAGCGTATATTACCACTCCCGCTCTAGCGTATATTACACCTCCCGCTCTAGCGTATATTACACCTCCCGCTCTAGCGTATATTACACCTCCCGCTCTAGCGTATATTACCACTCCCGCTCTAGCGTATATTACACCTCCCGCTCTAGCGTATATTACCACTCCCGCTCTAGCGTATATTACACCTCCCGCTCTAGCGTATATTACACCTCCCGCTCTAGCGTATATTACACCTCCCGCTCTAGCGTATATTACACCTCCCGCTCTAGCGTATATTACCACTCCCGCTCTAGCGTATATTACACCTCCCGCTCTAGCGTACATTACCACTCCCACTCTAGCGTATATTACACCTCCCGCTCTAGCGTATATTACACCTCCCGCTCTAGCGTATATTACACCTCCCGCTCTAGCGTATATTACACCTCCCGCTCTAGCGTATATTACACCTCCCGCTCTAGCGTATATTACACCTCCCGCTCTAGCGTATATTAACCCTCCCGCTCTAGCGTATATTAACCCTCCCGCTCTAGCGTATATTAACCCTCCCGCTCTAGCGTATATTAACCCTCCCGCTCTAGCGTATATTAACCCTCCCGCTCTAGCGTATATTAACCCTCCAGCGTTGAAATTATAGTTCAACATTAGATTTATTTTGTGATGTTGAGTAACATTAATATCCTGCAGTGAATGTTTTAATGTTTACCTTATTGTTTCTGTCTCTGCCTGTCTGTCTGTTTCTGTCTCTGCCTATCTGTCTGTTTCTGTCTCTGCCTATCTGTCTGTTTCTGTCTCTGCCTGTCTGTTTGTTTCTGTCTCTGCCTATCTGTCTGTTTCTGTCTCTGCCTATCTGTCTGTTTCTGTCTCTGCCTATCTGTCTGTTTCTGTCTCTGCCTATCTGTCTGTTTCTGTCTCTGCCTGTCTGTCTGTTTCTGTCTCTGCCTATCTGTCTGTTTCTGTCTCTGCCTATCTGTCTGTTTCTGTCTCTGCCTATCTGTCTGTTTCTGTCTCTGCCTATCTGTCTGTTTCTGTCTCTGCCTATCTGTCTGTTTCTGTCTCTGCCTGTCTGTTTGTTTCTGTCTCTGCCTATCTGTCTGTTTCTGTCTCTGCCTATCTGTCTGTTTCTGTCTCTGCCTGTCTGTCTGTTTCTGTCTCTGCCTATCTGTCTGTTTCTGTCTCTGCCTATCTGTCTGTTTCTGTCTCTGCCTATCTGTCTGTTTCTGTCTCTGCCTATCTGTCTGTTTCTGTCTCTGCCTGTCTGTTTGTTTCTGTCTCTGCCTATCTGTCTGTTTCTGTCTCTGCCTATCTGTCTGTTTCTGTCTCTGCCTGTCTGTCTGTTTCTGTCTCTGCCTATCTGTCTGTTTCTGTCTCTGCCTATCTGTCTGTTTCTGTCTCTGCCTATCTGTCTGTTTCTGTCTCTGCCTATCTGTCTGTTTCTGTCTCTGCCTATCTGTCTGTTTCTGTCTCTGCCTATCTGTCTGTTTCTGTCTCTGCCTGTCTGTCTATTTCTGTCTCTGCCTATCTGTCTGTTTCTGTCTCTGCCTATCTGTCTGTTTCTGTCTCTGCCTGTCTGTCTATTTCTGTCTCTGCCTATCTGTCTGTTTCTGTCTCTGCCTATCTGTCTGTTTCTGTCTCTGCCTATCTGTCTGTTTCTGTCTCTGCCTGTCTGTCTATTTCTGTCTCTGCCTATCTGTCTGTTTCTCTCTCTTTTCGTCACTATCTATATCAATCAATCTATGTAGCTAATCTATCTACCTATCTATCTTTCTGTTTATCTATTTGTCTATCTTCATATATCCACTTTCTTCCTCTCATCTTTCCCTATTCCTCTCCCTGAAGCCTTCCTATCTCCTTTCTTCTCTCCTTCGTTACTTCAAACTCTACTTTTCTCCTCTCCCTGTCCTTCCCTCTTTCTCTTTCTCCCAATCTCTTTTTCATCCCTCTCTCCCACCCTCCTTCCTTCTCCTCCTCCCTTTTCTTCCTCCCCCTTCCTTCATTCCTCCCTCCTTCCCTTCTCACGACACAAGTCTCTGAGACATCAGACAGCCATCATTGTGGGACGTACCTTGACGACACATTCGCAAGTGAAGTCATTCCTGCGATCTCTGGCTCTCTCCGAGCTGCAACATGTGTTGATGTGCTGCAACATGTGTTGATGTGCTGCAACATGTGTTGATGTGCTGCAACACATGTTGATTCTTTCAAGTGACGTGTCTACAGGTTTACGTCCTTGCACCCACAACTATATATTCCGAGGAGAGACGCAGTCTCCAGTGTTTTGTATCCCGAGGTGATTTACGACTGTTTCGCGTGTCGGGGAAGACTTGGGGAAAGTGTGTGTTTGTGTGTGTGTCTGTGATTGTGTGTGTTTACCTGAAGTTTACCTGGAGAGGGTTTTGGGGGTCAACGCCCCCGCGGCCCGTGTGTTTAGAGTTGATAATAAATGTTATTAATGATAATGTATATTAGTATATTCTCTATACTAACTATATGAAAGTGTTTTGCTGACCTTTGGCATAGCTGACCTTGTATTGCTAAAAAAATATTCCTCCTTCTACCATCTTAGCATTATTCTCATTCATTTTTCATGTTCTCCTCCTCTTCTTTATCTTCGTCTTTCCCATCCTCAATTCTTTGCTTGCATTTTCACTAGGCTATCTGGTTATTTTTTCTGATATTAGATAGGTTTCTTCCCAGTAGGAAGCCAGTTATCTTCTGTTATTGCCCTAGTGGAGGTATTAACATTGTACCGCGTCCCTCTCATATCTGAAGCTGTACTCGTAACTCGAGTCACAGCTCTTCTTACAGCGCTCACGAAGACACTCGCTCACGAAGACACTCGCTCACGAAGACACTCGCTCACGAAGACACCCGCTCACGAAGACACCCGCTCACGAAGACACCCGCTCACGAAGACACCCGCTCATGAAGACACCCGCTCACGAAGACACCCGCTCACGAAGACACCCGCTCGCGAAGACACCCGCTCACGAAGACACCCGCTCACGAAGACACCCGCTCGCGAAGACACCCGCTCACGAAGACACCCGCTCACGAAGACACCCGCTCACGAAGACACCCGCTCACGAAGACACCCGCTCACAAAGACACCCGCTCACAAAGGCACCCGCTCACGAAGACACCCGCTCACGAAGACACTCGCTCACGAAGACACCCGCTCACAAAGACACCCGCTCACAAAGGCACCCGCTCACGAAGACACCCGCTCACGAAGACACTCGCTCACAAAGACACCCGCTCACGAAGACACCCGCTCACAAAGACACCCGCTCACAAAGACACCCGCTCACGAAGACACCCGCTCACAAACACACCCGCTCACGAAGACACCCGCTCACGAAGACACCCGCTCATGAAGACACCCGCTCACGAGGACACCCGCTCACAAAGACACCCGCTCACAAAGACACCCGCTCACGAAGACACCCGCTCACAAAGACACCCGCTCACGAAGACACCCGCTCACGAAGACACCCGCTCACGAAGACACTCGCTCACGAAGACACTCGCTCACAAAGACACCCGCTCACGAAGACACCCGCTCACGAAGACACCCGCTCATGAAGACACCCGCTCACAAAGACACCCGCTCACAAAGACACCCGCTCACGAGGACACCCGCTCACAAAGACACCCGCTCACAAAGACACCCGCTCACGAAGACACCCGCTCACAAAGACACCCGCTCACGAAGACACCCGCTCACGAAGACACCCGCTCATGAAGACACCCGCTCATGAAGACACCCGCTCACAAAGACACCCGCTCACAAAGACACCCGCTCACAAAGACACCCGCTCACAAAGACACCCGCTCACGAAGACACCCGCTCACAAAGACACCCGCTCACGAAGACACCCGCTCACGAAGACACCCGCTCATGAAGACACCCGCTCACGAAGACACCCGCTCACAAAGACACCCGCTCACAAAGACACCCGCTCACAAAGACACCCGCTCACAAAGACACCCGCTCACGAAGACACCCGCTCACAAAGACACCCGCTCACAAAGGCACCCGCTCACGAAGACACTCGCTCACGAAGACACTCGCTCACGAAGACACTCGCTCACGAAGACACCCGCTCACAAAGACACCCGCTCACGAAGACACCCGCTCACAAAGACACCCGCTCACAAAGACACCCGCTCACGAAGACACCCGCTCACGAAGACACCCGCTCACGAAGACACCCGCTCACAAAGACACCCGCTCACGAAGACACCCGCTCACGAAGACACCCGCTCACGAAGACACCCGCTCACGAAGACACCCGCTCACAAAGACACCCGCTCACAAAGACACCCGCTCACGAAGACACCCGCTCACGAAGACACCCGCTCACGAAGACACCCGCTCACGAAGACACCCGCTCACAAAGACACCCGCTCACGAAGACACCCGCTCACGAAGACACCCGCTCACGAAGACACCCGCTCACGAAGACACCCGCTCACGAAGACACCCGCTCATGAAGACACCCGCTCACAAAGACACCCGCTCACAAAGATACCCGCTCACGAAGACACCCGCTCACGAAGACACCCGCTCACGAAGACACCCGCTCACGAAGACACCCGCTCACGAAGACACCCGCTCACGAAGACACCCGCTCACGAAGACACCTGCTCACGAAGACACCCTCTCACGAAGACACCCTCTCACGAAGACACCCGCTCACGAACAGATGACGGGCATTCATGAGGTGTCTATGTGAGATGTGTTTGTATAACGTTTGCATGCAGTTATACAAACACGTGTTACATATTCTCCTGGCAAACACCAGCTCGGAAAATGCACCTCACAAATCCACCTCAAAAATACACCTCACCTTATTTAGCCACGAATCCTGTGTTATTTTTTATTTATATAGCGCAAACGGCGCTGCTAAATGAATATACGACTCTCGCATCGCTAATTAAACAGAAAACGGTAAGCCTGTTTTCCCAACACACTCCGAGAACTTCATTACTGTCGACACTAACGAGGAACTTCTGCCTGTTTCATAGATGCAAATTATCAGCTTATTAATACAGACTGCTAGTGCATGATAGCTTGCAAGTGCGTCAAAATGTGTACGCGTTACGCTAACCACTTCTGAAATAGTCGGATAGTCAATACCACTGAGTAGTCTACTCCATATTTTTTTTTCACCGTTCGTTGTGAAATGCAGGCTCGAGAATTTTTACAATATTCCCTGCGCTGCCAAACGTAAAACACCCGTTATTTTATGGAATAATACGGTAATAACACGTAAATATATGCAACACATTTAGTATCTTTATCCTGAAAACGTTTCGCCAACTCAGTGACCTTTCATTTCAGCTCAGAGATCATATACGGAAGACAGTAGAAGATGACGTAATCTGTCCCTCAGTGTTGAAGTTGCTCAGGTCTTGATCAGTATGGAAGAAAGGCAGTTTGACACTTTTATCGTGTAGACAGGCGAGGTGCAACAGTAGAAGGTATCGTCAAAGGAGGGCGGGTGCAAGTATTTCAGTGTTAGCTTCCATGCCATAGCTTCAGAATCATCAGAACTGAGGAAGTGGACGCAATCAACTGCCTTCATCTTGAGGCACTGCCTTCATGTTATGGCACTGCCTTCATGTTATGGCACTGCCTTCTGCCTCTCTCCTGATATTCCTCACATCCTGATGAGTCTTTGGGATCGTGGAGGACAATATTCCCTTCTCTTTCTTATATGTAGTAATCTGTCGACTTGTTTTCTGATTGCTCTGTGTGTGTGGGTGTATTGTGTGTGTGTGTGTGTGTGTGTGTGTGTGTGTGTGTGTTAGTAACAACAGGGGTCGACCTATGCTCGTGGTGTCGTCGTTTTCATTAATTTCTTGCATCACATTTTGTTTTAATAACTTCAGCATCTCCATTGATCAGTCACTCAATCAGCGAAGGAAAATGTCCTAAAATCCCCTCGACTCCGTAATTTTTTCCGAAGTTTCAAACTGTGGCCGCTAGCTGTCCCTGCTACACACACACACACACACACACACACACACACACACACACACATACACACGTTTGATGGGGTAGATTCATGTGAGGTGCGCAGCCACTGGAAACTGGATGACTTGATGTGAGTGAAGGAGAAAGTGCGTGGTTAGAGCCAGGGAAGGTCCAACCAGTAGAAGAGTTTCCTTTCCAGGGATAATATCTTGTACCCTGGAATACAGTAGTTTTCTGTCTGGAGGAGTTATTTCTTGAAAATTCCTCTTAAACTCAAAATTAATATTTGAAAATTACACTGGAAAATATACTATAATACCTACATTAAATAATCAGCTTAAAAGTATAATTACCGAGTAAAATCGGACTTGCACATATAATATATATTTCGTGCCGAATTTTCTCTTATACGTTTAAAGATATATTCTTCATTTATGTTAATATAAAAATTAATATTTTTTTACCAAAGAACCTTAGAAAACTTACCTAGCCTTATTATAACAAGCGCAATTTTATTTAACATAATCCAACTAAATATATTTTAGATAGGTTTACAATAATTTAATAAACAAACACAATGAAATATATTTTTTCGTTAGGATGAGAAAGATTTTTGCGAAATTATTGCATACACAATTTTTGCTTACCTTATTCAGCAAGAAAATCGTTGCTATTTAAGCCAAAATCGCAAGTTTTACCTTGTGATTTTGGATTAAATATATATATATATATATATATATATATATATATATATATATATATATGTATATATATATATATATGTATATATATATGTCGTGCCGAATAGGCAGAACTTGCCATCTTGGCTTAAATAGCAACGCTCATCTTGCCATATAGGGCAAGTGAAAATTTGTGTATGCAATAATTTCGCCAAAATCATTCTGAACCTAACGAAAAAAATATATTTCACTGTGTTTGTTTAGTATTAAATTATTGTAAACAAATCTAAAATATATTTAGTTGGGTTAGGCTAAAATAAATTGTTCTTGTTATAATAAGGTTAGGTAAGTTTTCTAAGTTCCTTTTGGTGCAAAATTATAATTTTTTACATTAACATTAATGAAAAAAATATATCTTTAAACGTATAAGAGAAAATTTTAGAACGGACTTAATTTTAAATGAGTTCTTGCTAATTGACCAGTTTTACATATTCGGCACGACGTATAGATTATATATATATATATATATATATATATATATATATATATATGTGTGTATAATATATATATATATATATATATATATATATATATATATATATATACATATATATATATATGTATATATATATGTACATATATATATATATATATATATATATATATATATATATATATATATATATATATATATGTATATTAGAAAATCAGCTTATTAATACAGACTGCTTGAAATAATCACCTATAACACTGTTTATATTTTGATGTGTTTATTTGTGTGCACTGAGAGTAACATGTGGATGGGGTGTATATCTCAGTATATATACACTAAGAGTTTACATTAATCCAATTAATCCCACATCTGGGATTAAAGTATTCTTGACTGGTTATGAATAGGTGATAAACAGCCTTAATGACCCCTCTCGAGCCGACAGGCAGTAAGCCCAATTAACTAATTTACCGACTGGAAGTCCCTTATAAATGAGAATGTTTGTGGGTATGAGTGGAGCCTGGCTGGTTGCCTTCCCCTCTGTGTGTGTAGTGTTCGCCAGGAGGGACCATATCAAGTTTTATTTCTCTATATAAACTACAAGATACGTCGCCTCTCGCTGCACCATGACATTTTTCGTGCCCTTAATGAATGATAAAG
>NC_091304.1:5321712-5324212 GCF_038502225.1 Cherax quadricarinatus | reverse complement strand
ATTGCTATAATCAATTCCATTTAGTGGCCATTTCCCAGGCGTTGTATAATTCCCAACGGGTTTGGCACTTCCTCAAATATGCATATACATACATATATATATATATATATATATATATATATATATATATATATATATATATATATATATATATATACATATATACATACAACCTCTATGGCTTGAATGGGGACCCTCATCCTCAGAAAAGACAATAAACGTACCTCAGGGAAAAGAAAACTCAAGGTTCTCCCTGGAGCTGTTAGAATATTTTCATCTCCTATACATATATATATATATATATATATATATATATATATATATATATATATATGTGTGTGTGTGTGTGTGTGTGTGTGTGTATGTGTGTGTGTGTTTGTGTGTGTGTTTGTGAGTGTGTGCGTGTGTGCGTTTGTGTGTGTGTGTGTTTGTGTGTGTTTGCGTGTGTGTGTGTGTGTGTGTGTGTGTATGTGTGTGTGTGTGTGTACTCACCTAGTTGTACTCACCTAGTTGAGGTTGCAGGGGTCGAGTCCGAGCTCCTGGCCACGCCTCTTCACTGATCGGTACTAGGCCACTCTCCCTGAACCGTGAGCTTTATCATACCTCTGCTTAAAGCTATGTATGGATCCCGCCTCCACTACATCGCTTCCCAAACTATTCCACTTACTGACTACTCTGTGGCTGAAGAAATACTTCCTAACATCCCTGTGATTAATCTGTGTCTTCAACTTCCAACTGTGTCCCCTTGTTGCTGTGTCCCATCTCTGGAACAGCCTGTCTTTGTTCACCTCGTCAATTCCTCTCAGTATTTTGTATGTCGTTATTATGTCCCCCCTATCTCTCCTGTCCTCCAGTGTCGTCAGGTTGATTTCCCTTAACCTCTCCTCGTAGGACATACCTCTTAGCTCTGGGACTAGTCTTGTTGCAAACCTTTGCACTTTCTCTAGTTTCTTTACGTGCTTTGCTAGGTGTGGGTTCCAAACTGGTGCCGCATACTCCAATATGGGCCTAACGTACACGGTGTACAGGGTCCTGAATGATTCCTTATTAAGATGTCGGAATGCTGTTCTGAGGTTTGCTAGGCGCCCATATGCTGCAGCAGTTATTTGGTTGATGTGTGCTTCAGGAGATGTGCCGGGTGTTATACTCACCCCAAGATCTTTTTCCTTGAGTGAGGTTTGTAGTCTCTGGCCCCCTAGACTGTACTCCGTCTGCGGTCTTCTTTGCCCTTCCCCAATCTTCATGACTTTGCACTTGGTGGTGCTCCTCTCTCAATACCCATGGGGAGATGTTATCTGGCCCCATTGCCTTTGAGGTATCTAGCTCACCAGAAGCCTCCTTCACTTCTTCCTCGGTTGTGTGCACTGTGTCCAGCACTTGGTGGTGTGCCCCACCTCTCCGTCTTTCTGGAGTCCCTTCTGTCTCCTCTGTGAACACTTCTTTGAATCTCTTGTTGAGTTCTTCACATACTTCCAGGTCATTTCCTGTTGTCTCTCCTCCTTCCTTCCTTAGCCTGATTACCTGGTCCTTGACTGTTGTTTTCCTCCTGATGTGGCTGTACAACAGTTTCGGGTCAGATTTGGCTTTCGCTGCTATGTCATTTTCATATTGTCTTTGGGCCTCCCTTCTTATCTGTGCATATTCATTTCTGGCTCTACGACTGTTCTCCTTATTCTCCTGGGTCCTTTGCCTTCTATATTTCTTCCATTCCCTAGCACACTTGGTTTTTGCCTCCCTGCACCTTTGGGTAAACCATGGGCTCATCACCAAGGCTTTTTCATTACTCCTGTTACCCGTGGGTACGATCCTCTCCTCAGCCTCCTTGCATTTTATTGCTACATATTCCAGCCTCTCATTAACTGGTTTCCCTGCCAGTTCTCTGTCCCACTGAACCCCGTTCAGGTAGTTCCTCATTCCTGTGTAGTCCCCTTTCTTGTAGTTTGGCTTCATTCGTCCTGGCCTTCCTGCTTCTCCCTCCACTTGTAGCTCTACTGTGTATTCGAAGCTTACAACCACATGGTCACTGGCCCCAAGGGGTCTTTCATATGTGATGTCCTCGATATCTGCACTACTGAAGGTGAATACTAAGTCCAGCCTTGCTGGTTCATCCTCTCTCTCTCTTGTAGTGTCCCTTACGTGTTGGTACATGAAGTTCTCCAGTACCACCTCCATCATCTTAGCCCTCCAAGTATCTTGGCCCCCATGTGGGTCCAAGTTCTCCCAATCTATCTCCTTGTGGTTAAAGTCACCCATGATCAGGAGCTTTGCCCTGCATGCATGAGCTCTTCTGGCCACTCCTAGCCAGTGTCAACCATCGCTCTATTGCTCTCGTCGTATCTTGCCTTGGCCTCCTGCTGTTCTGTGGTGGGTTATACATCACTGCTATTACCACCTTGGGACCTCCAGAGTGAAGTGTTCCCACTATGTAATCACTTTCTTCTCCGCTATCTTCTCTCTCCAGCTCATCAAAATTCCAGCGATTTTTGATCAGCAGCATCCC
>NC_091304.1:5294212-5306712 GCF_038502225.1 Cherax quadricarinatus | reverse complement strand
GTTTGCAACACGCTGACTTTACGATCTTTTATCAAAGATTCTTACGGACACGCGAGCACACACACACACACACTTGACAAATAACAATACACTTAAATAAAGATTTCGTTAGGATTTTTAATCCCGGAGGGTTAGCCACCCAGGACACCCCAAGAAAGGCAGTGCATCATCGAGGACTGTCTGTCTTATTTCCACTGGGGTCCTCAATCTTGTTCCCCAGGATGCAACCCACATCAGTCAACTAACACCCAGGTACCCACTTGATTGCTAGGTGAATGGGACAACAGGTGTAAGGAAATACGCCCAATGTTTCCACCCTTGCCGGGGATCGAAAAACGGACACTCAGCGTGTGGAGCGAGATAGCTGCCTACCAGGCCACGGGCCACCCTTGACATGGGCCACTGTTGACAGACGATTATACACGTAGCAAGTAATAATACACTTGACAAATAAAGCTTCACTTAGATTTAATGGAAAGTTTTGTTGTCATTTGCGGGAGAAGTTTTAGGTAAGTATTAGAATATCCACCTTATGTGTTAGTAATGTGGGCGAATAATGTGGGTGGGTTGTGTGGGCGAGTAATGTGGGTGGGTTGTGTGGGCGAGTAATGTGGGTGGGTTGTGTGGGCGAGTAATGTGGGTGGGTTGTGTGGGCGAGTAATGTGGGTGGGTTGTGTGGGCGAGTAATGTGGGTGGGTTGTGTGGGCGAATAATGTGGGTGGGTTGTGTGGGCGAATAATGTGGGTGGGTTGTGTGGGCGAATAATGTGGGTGGGTTGTGTGGGCGAGTAATGTGGGTGGGTTGTGTGGGCGAGTAATGTGGGTGGGTTGTGTGGGCGAATAATGTGGGTGGGTTGTGTGGGCGAGTAATGTGGGTGGGTTGTGTGGGCGAGTAATGTGGGTGGGTTGTGTGGGCGAGTAATGTGGGTGGGTTGTGTGGGCGAATAATGTGGGTGGGTTGTGTGGGCGAGTAATGTGGGTGGGTTGTGTGGGCGAGTAATGTGGGTGGGTTGTGTGGGCGAGTAATGTGGGTGGGTTGTGTGGGCGAGTAATGTGGGTGGGTTGTGTGGGCGAATAATGTGGGTGGGTTGTGTGGGCGAGTAATGTGGGTGGGTTGTGTGGGCGAGTAATGTGGGTGAGTTGTGTGGGCGAGTAATGTGGGTGGGTTGTGTGGGCGAGTAATGTGGGTGGGTTGTGTGGGCGAATAATGTGGGTGGGTTGTGTGGGCGAGTAATGTGGGTGGGTTGTGTGGGCGAGTAATGTGGGTGGGTTGTGTGGGCGAGTAATGTGGGTGGGTTGTGTGGGCGAGTAATGTGGGTGGGTTGTGAAGGGCGAATAATGTGGGTGAGTTGTGTGGGCGAGTAATGTGGGTGGGTTGTGTGGGCGAGTAATGTGGGTGGGTTGTGTGGGCGAGTAATGTGGGTGGGTTGTGTGGGCGAATAATGTGGGTGGGTTGTGTGGGCGAGTAATGTGGGTGGGTTGTGTGGGCGAGTAATGTGGGTGGGTTGTGTGGGCGAGTAATGTGGGTGGGTTGTGTGGGCGAGTAATGTGGGTGGGTTGTGTGGGCGAGTAATGTGGGTGGGTTGTGTGGGCGAGTAATGTGGGTGGGTTGTGTGGGCGAGTTATGGGGGTGGGTTGTGTGGGCGAGCATTGTGGGTGGGTTGTGTGGGCGAGTAATGTGGGTGGGTTGTGTGGGCGAATAATGTGGGTGGGTTGTGTGGGCGAGTAATGTGGGTGGGTTGTGTGGGCGAGTAATGTGGGTGGGTTGTGTGGGCGAGTAATGTGGGTGGGTTGTGTGGGCGAGTAATGTGGGTGGGTTGTGTGAGCGAGTAATGTGGGTGGGTTGTGTGGGCGAGTAATGTGGGTGGGTTGTGTGGGCGAATAATGTGGGTGGGTTGTGTGGGCGAGTAATGTGGGTGGGTTGTGTGGGCGAATAATGTGGGTGGGTTGTGTGGGCGAGTAATGTGGGTGGGTTGTGTGGGCGAGTAATGTGGGTGGGTTGTGTGGGCGAGTAATGTGGGTGGGTTGTGTGGGCGAGTAATGTGGGTGGGTTGTGTGGGCGAGTAATGTGGGTGGGTTGTGTGGGCGAGTAATGTGGGTAAGGAAGGATGAGTAGTAGTGTGGTTGAGGGTGGACAGATTAGAGGAAGACTGAGGGATACTCGAGTGAGTTGGTTCATCACTGTGGCACACACACACACACACACACACACACACACACACACACACACACACACACACACACACACATCCATCCTCCTAGCATCTTTCAAGGCATACTTCCTGCTCAAGGCCCATCCCCTTCTCCAAAACTAACAATAACCCTACACTCTCACCCTTCCTCACCTATCCATCTGCGACCATAACCCTGACACCATTTTTCCCTGTAACATTTCACACACGAACCCCGGTCTTGCGTCTGTCCCTCCTGACAGATGAGCAACACAGAAATTTTGGACTCTTATATATATGGTACATATATACAGATGGATTATCAAACAAGAGTGATAAACCGAAATGAAGAGGATAACAGAGTCAGCACCAGACATCATAGAGATCACAGAGACAGAACTAACTGAAATTATAACAGATCCCTTGTTCCCAACAAGATATCAAGTTATGAGGAAACAAAAAGAAAAACAGGAGAGGAGGAGGTGATGCATCACTAGTCGGAAATCAATGGAAGTTTGAAGAGATGAAACAGAAATCAGTCATATAACTACACAGTAGGAACGATCAAAACTGTGGGAGTCAACGTAGTAGTAGTAACAGTGATTTATTTTCCACCATCAAATAGAAAAAGACAAGAGAGAAATATGAAGTTAGCAAAATTGCAATGATTGACACCAAGAGTGCAACGGACAAGTGAAGTAGTAGCATCAACATCCTATAGTGCTTGCTGCCTTTGCACCTCCTGACATCGTCTGCTGCTATGCAGCTGCCACACCCTTCGAGCCCAGTGTGGGCGGGGTTTGTGGCAGCACAAGGTGCCTAGCTTCGCCCTCCGAGCACCGTGGGGGTGGGGAATGGGGCTATGCCTGGGGACAGTTAGTCCCAGAAGACGAGGAGGTACTTGTACCTCCTCCCATGACAGACATGGATCTGAGACACTCCCTCAACAGGGAGCCAAGGCCGGGCCACCACTTGGAAAAGACCCGGGCCGGGCGATTACACCGGTGAACCTCCTACAGTGCACTGCAGGTTGACACCACAGCAGAAACAAAAGGAAGAGCTCATGTAGTCAAAGGAAACCTAATAATTATGAAAGATTTCAACCTAAAATCATAGACTGGAAGAATTTGGACCTCAATGAGGAATTAGAAATGTAGAGGATTGCAACGATTGAGGTGGTGATGGAAAACTTGCGCTTCAGTATGTCCACGACACGACGAGAATGAGAGAGAATGAGTGGCTTATGGGTAGTAGCAACAATACAGAACTGAATTTCGAATAACTTGTTGAGGGGAGAATGGAAAGTGGGTGACAAGAGATACCACATTTCAGAGGAGGAAACTTTACAAGGATGAGAAAAGTTCTGAACGCAGTGCAATGAAAAAGGAACTTTTTTGAAAGTCAGCAAATAACATGAAAGCGATCTAGCTGGAAAGTGCCAGGAAAGAGAAGAGGAAAAAGATAAAATGCAAAAGCATGGGGAAAAAAAACAGAAGAAAACGGTGTAGTGGAAAGAACAAAAATGAATGTGCAATAGTGAAAAAGAGAAACTGAGCAATTACTGGAGCGACGTCTGAACTGAAACATCTCTGTATCTCAGTAGAAACATGTGCAACCCCATAGTCCAGGAGTAAGAGTACACCAACGGGTCTTCTTATTGACTTCTCATACTTACCTGCCGTCCAATGTGAGTTCACCATTTCTCTCCCTTCTGTGTCAGCATGCAAGTGTATGCTTGTCAGGGTCCTTCTCTCTCTGCATACTTACGAACTTGCGTTGTTATGTCTAACAAATGTCATCCACAAAAGCTGAAATGATATACATATAACCTGGACGTAGGAGACTGTACTGAACAACGGTAACATTTATACTATTAACAGGTGTGACACGTCGGACAGAAACGTTGTCATAGGTTTTAGCCTTCTAAGTGCGGGATATTTGCGTAAATGTCATCCACACCTCGGGAAACGTTACCCAGCACGCGAACAAACACATGTACACAGGTGAATGACACCCCCCTGGCTACTATACCCCCTGGCTACTACACCCCCAGGCCAGGGCACCCTCATGTAACTACACCCACTTGTTACTGTACCCCCTGGCGCGCTACACTCCCCTGGCCACTACACCCCCTGGCACAGTACACACCCTGGCCACGACGCCCTTTGCCACACTACACTCCCTGGTCACTACACCCCGTGGCCACTACACCCCTCTGGATACTACACCCCTAGCCATTACACCTCCTGGCCACTACACGTTCTGACCACTACACCCCTAGTCCACTACACTCCCTGGCCACTACATCCCCTGGCCACTACATACCATGGCCACTACAACCCCTGGCAACTAAACCCTCTGGCCACAACACCTCCTTGCCACTACACCTCTCTGGTCACTACACCCCCTGGTCACCACACTCTTTGGCCACTACACCCCTTGGCCACAAAACCCCCTGGTCACTACACCTCCCTGGTCACAACACTCCCTGGTCACTACACCCCTTGGCAACTACACCCCTGGCCACTACACCCCATGGCCACTACAATACCTGGCCACTACATCCCCTGGCCATTATACCCTCTGGCCACTACACCACCCTGGCAACTAAACCCTCTGGCCAAAACACCCCCTTGCCACTACATCTCTCTGGTCACTACATCCTCTGGTCACCAAACTCTTTGGCCACTACACCCCCTGTCCACTTCACCTTTGGCCACTACACTCCAGTCCACTACACCCCCTGCCCACTACACCCCTGGCCATAATACCCCTGGCATTCCCCTGGCCGTTACACCCTCTGGTCAATGTCTTGGCCACTGATCCTGGTCACTACACATCCTGGTCACTACACCCACCTGGCTAGCACTGCCTCTGTCCACTACACCCCTGGGGACTTCACTCTCTGGCCACTATACCTCTGGCCTGTACTCTTTTGGCCACAGCCCCTGGCCAATACACCCAGTGGCCACTATACCCCTGGCTACTACACACCATGGCCACTACACTACCTGGCCACTACATCACCTGGCCATTATACCCCATGCCAACTACACCCCCCTGGCAACTAAACCCTCTGGCCACAACACCCCCTTGCCACTGCAGCTCTCTGGTCACTACATCCCCTAGTCACCACACTCTTTGGCCACTACACCCCTTGGCCACAACATCCCCTGGTCACTACACCTCCCTGGTCACAATATTCCTTTGTCACTACACCCTCTGGCTACTACACCCCTGGCCAATACACCCCATGATCACTACACTCCCTGACCACTACACCCCCTGGGCAATATACTCCTTGGTCACTACTCCCCTTGACCACTACACCCCCTGTCCGCTACACATCTGGCCACTTCACGCCTTGGTCACTACACCCCTGGCCACTACACCCCTGTTCATTACACCCACTGGCCACTACCCCTGGCCACCACACCCTCTGGTCACTACATCCCCTGGCCACTACACTCTCTCGTCACTACACTCCTGACCACTACACGTCCTGGTCACTACACCCCTGGTCCTTGCACCCCTGGCCATTACACTTCTGGCCACTACACCCCATATCCACTACACCTTTGGCCGCTACACCTTTGGCCACTACACCCCAGTCCACTACACCCCCTGTCCACTACACCCCTGGCCACAATACCCCTGGCATACCCCTGGCCACTACACCCTCTGGCCAATGTCTTGGCCACTGCTCCTGGTCACTACACATCCTGGCCATTACACCCACCTGGCTAACAGTGCCCCTGTCCACTACACCCCTGGTTACTTCACTCTCTGGCCACTATACCTCTGGCCTGTACTCCTTTGGCCACAGCCCCTTGCCAATGCACCCAGTGGCTACTATACCCCTGGCTACTACACCCCTTGGTCACTACATACCCTGGCCACTAAACCCCTGGCCACTACACCCCCTGGCCACTACACCTCCTGGCCACAACACCCCCCCCTGCCACTACACCTCCCTGGTCACTACACCCCTTAACCATTACACCCCCTGGCCACTTCACCCTTTGGTCACTATACCCCTGGCCACTATACGTCCTGGTCACTATTTCCCTGTCTACTACCCCCCTGGCCACTACACTCCTGGCCACTACTCTCCCTGTCCAGTACACCTTTGGCCACCACACCCCTGGCCACTACACCCCTCTGTCCACTGCACCTTTTGCCACTATACCCATGACATACCCCTGACCACTACACTCCTTGGCCACTACACCCTTGGCCACTACACCCTCTTGCCACTACACGCCTGTCTACTACACTCCTGGCCATTATACCCCTGGCCACTGCACCCTTTGGCCACTATACCACTGTCATACCTCTCGCCACTACTCCCCTTGGTCACTACACCCTCTGGCCTATACTCCCTTGGCCACTGCCCCTGGCCAATACACCCCTTTGGCTAATACTCCCCCTGCCCACTACACCTCCTGGTCACTACAACCCGTGGTCACTACACCCCCTGGCCACTACATCTCCTGACCACAACACCCCCTAACCATTAAAACCCCTGGAAACAACACCCTCTTGCCACTACACCTCCCTAGTCACTACTCTCCTGGTCACTACACCTGGACACTACACCCCCTGGCCCATACACCCTTGGCCACTACACTCCCTGTCCACTACACCTTTGGCCAAAACACCCCTGTCGACTACATCCCCTCGTCACTATACCCCCTTCTCAGAACACCCCCTGTTCACTACACCCCTGGCCACTATACCCCTGGCCACTACACCCCTTGGCCACTACACTCCTGACCACTACACCCTCTTGGCACTACACGCCTGGCCACTACACCTATGGCCACTGTACCCCCTGTCCACTACACTCATGGCCATTGTACCCCTGTCATACCCCTGTCCACTACACCCCCTGTCCACTACACTCCCTGGCCACTACAACCCCCTGGCCACTATGCCCCCTTTCTACTACACCCCTTGGCCATTATACCCTTTGGCCAATACTCCCTTGGACACTGTCCCTGGTCACTACAGTTTCTGGCCGATATACCCCCTGGCTAATACTCCCCCTGTCCACTGCACTCCCTGGCCACTACACCCCCTAGCCACTATACCCATGGCATACCCCCTGGCCACTACACCCTCTGGCCAATTATCCCTTGGCCATTGATCCTTGCTGCTGCATCCCCTGGCCACTCTACCACCCCTGGCATACCACTGGCAATTACGCCCCATGGCAACTACACTCTCTGGCCAATACTCCCTTGGCCACTGCTTCTGGTCACTACATATCCTGGCCACTACACCCCTTTGGCTAATACTCCCCCTAGCCACTAAACTCCCTGGCCACTGCCCCCTGGCTACTACACCCCTGACCCCTACACCCTCTGGCCACTGACCCCCTGGCCACTACATCCCCTGGCCAATACTCCCCTGGCCACTGCTCCCTGGCCATTACACCCTTGGCGACTACACTCCCTGGCCAATACTCTCCCTGGCCAGTACTCCTTGTGGTTACTACTCTCCCTGGCCAATACACTTCCTGGCCACTGCACTCCCTGGCCAGTACACTCTGTCCCCTACACCCCCTGTCCACTACACCCCTAGGTCACTACATTCCCCGGCCAATACTCCCCCTTTCCTCTGTCCCCTAGACACTACACCCCTTGATCATTGCACCCCCTGGCAGTCCCCTTTGTCACTACACCTCCTGGCCACTACACCGTCCTTGCCAATACTTCCCCTCGCCACTACCCCTCCTGCCCACTACTCCCTCTTGCCATTACTCCCCCTGGTCACTGCAGCCTGGCCACTACACCCCCTGGGTACTGCCCCCTTGGCCACTACCCACGCCCTTGCCCCTGCCCACGTGACCGAGTGTTAAAGACATGGGCTTTTTGTTCTGTAAACTAACAGGGCAACAAGATCCTGTGAGAGGAATAACGAGACTTTGTCTGTCCTGGAGATCATCTCCCAGCGATACTCTCTCTCACAGGTCAACCGTAGCAAGCACAAACAACAAGGAAATTTAAGTTAAACCTTGTCCCTTGTGCCTGTCTCTCTGTCTCTATTATTGTCTGTCTTTTTATATGTCGGTCTCTCTGTTTATAATTGTCTTTGAATATGTCTGTCTCTCTGTTTCTGTTACTGTCTGTCTGTCTTTCTATTCGTCAGTCTCTCTGACTGTGTGTGTGTACTCACCTAGTTGAGGTTGCGGGGGTCGAGTCCGAGCTCCTGGCCCCGCCTCTTCACTGGTCGCTACTAGGTCACTCTCCCTCAACCGTGAGCTTTATCATACCTCTCCTTTAAGCTATGTATGGATCCTGCCTCCACTACATCGCTTCCCAAACTATTCCACTTACTGACTACTCTGTGGCTGAAGAAATACTTCCTAACATCCCTATGATTCATCTGTGTCTTCAACTTCCAACTGTGTCCTCTTGTTACTGTGTCCAATCTCTGGAACATCCTGTCTTTATCCACTTTGTCAATTCCTCTCAGTATTTTGTATGTCGTTATCATGTCCCCCCTATCTCTCCTGTCCTCCAGTGTCGTCAGGTTGATTTCCCTTAACCTCTCCTCGTAGGACATACCTCTTAGCTCTGGGACTAGTCTTGTTGCAAACCTTTGCACTTTCTCTAGTTTCTTTACGTGCTTGGCTAGGTGTGGGTTCCAAACTGGTGCCGCATACTCCAATATGGGCCTAACGTACACGGTGTACAGGGTCCTGAACGATTCCTTATTAAGATGTCGGAATGCTGTTCTGAGGTTTGCTAGGCGCCCATATGCTGCAGCAGTTATTTGGTTGATGTGCGCTTCAGGAGACGTGCCTGGTGTTATACTCACCCCAAGATCTTTTTCCTTGAGTGAGGTTTGTAGTCTCTGGCCCCCTAGACTGTACTCCGTCTGCGGTCTTCTTTGCCCTTCCCCAGTCTTCATGACTTTGCGCTTGGTGGGATTGAACTCCAGGAGCCAATTGCTGGACCAGGTCTGCAGCCTGTCCACATCCCTTTGTAATTCTGCCTGGTCTTCGATCGAGTGAATTCTTCTCATCAACTTCACGTCATCTGCAAACAGGGACACCTCAGAGTCTATTCCTTCCGTCATGTCGTTCACAAATACCAGAAACAGCACTGGTCCTAGGACTGACCCCTGTGGGACCCCGCTGGTCACAGGTGCCCACTCTGACACCTATGTGTGTGTGTGTGTGTGTGTGTGTGTGTGTGTGTGTGTGTGTGTGTGTACTCACCTAATTGTGGTTGCAGGGGTCGAGACTCAGCTCCTGGCCCCGCCTCTTCACTGATCGCTACTGGGTCCTCTCTCTCTCTGCTTCCTGAGCTTTGTCATACCTCTTCTTAAAACTATGTATGGTTCCTGCCTCCACTACTTCACTTGCTAGGCTATTCCACTTGCTGACAACTCTATGACTGAAGAAATACTTCCTAACGTCCCTGTGACTCGTCTGAGTCTTCAGCTTCCAGTTGTGACCCCTTGTCCCTGTGTCCCCTCTCTGGAACATCCTATCTCTGTCCACCTTGTCTATTCCCCGCAGTATCTTGTATGTCGTTATCATGTCTCCCCTGACCCTTCTGACCTCCAGTGCCGTCAGTCCGATTTCCCTTAACCTTTCCTCGTACGACATTCCCTTGAGCTCTGGGACTAGCCTTGTTGCAAACCTTTGTACTTTCTCTAACTTCTTGACGTGCTTGACCAGGTGTGGGTTCCAGACTGGTGCTGCATACTCCAGTATGGGCCTAACATACACAGTGTACAGTGTCTTGAACGATTCCTTATTAAGATATCGGAACGCTATTCTCAGGTTTGCCAGGGGCCCGTATGCTGCAGCAGTTATTTGGTTGATGTGTGCCTCCGGTGATGTGCTCGGTGTTATGGTCACCCCAACGTCTTTCTCCCTGAGTGATGTCTGTAGTCTTTGTCCACCTAGCCTATACTCTGTCTGCGGTCTTCTCTGCCCCTCCCCAATCTTCATGACTGCATTGGGCTAGATTGAATTCGAGAAGCCAGTTACTGGACCACATGTCCAGCCTGTCCAGGTTTCTTTGCAGTCCTGCCTCATCCTCGTCCGATTTAATTCTTCTCATCAACTTCACGTCATCTGCGAACAGGGACACTTCAGAGTTTATTCCTTCCATCATGTCGTTCACATATATCAAAAATAGCACTGGTCCTAGAACTGACCCCTGTGGGACCCCGCTCGTAACAGGCGCCCTCTTCACGTACCATGACTCGTTGCTGCCTCCCTGTCAGGTATTCCCTTATCCATTGCAGTGCCCTCCCTTTTACATGCGCCTGATCCTCCAGCTTCTGCACTAATCTCTTGTGGGGAACTGTGTCAAAGTCCTTCCTGCAGTCTAGGAAAACGCAATCTACCCACCCCTCTCTCTCGTGTCTTACTTCTGTTACCTTGTCATAAAACTCCAGGAGGTTTGTGATACAATATTTGCCTTCCATGAACCGATGCTGGTTTTCATTTATAATCTTGATCCTTTCCAGGTGTTCGACCACTCTCCTCCTGATAATCTTCTCCATGACTTTGCACACAATACATGTCAGAGACACAGGTCTGTAGTTTAGTGCCTCGTTTCTGTTTCCTTTCTTAAATATGGGGACTACATTAGCTGTCTTCCATTTCTCAGGTAGTTGCCCAGTTTCAAGGGATGTGTTGAAGATTGTGGTTAGAGGCACGCACAGCATCTCTGCTCCTTCTCTAAGGACCCATGGGGAGATGTTGTCCGGTGTGTGTGTGTGTGTGTATGTGTTTGTGTGTGTGTGTGTGTGTGTGTGTGTGTGTGTGTGTGTGTGTGTGTGTGTGTGTGTGTTTGTTGCATTTTGGGTAAGATGAGAACAATAATTAATTATTATAATAAAAGAACCACTATACAGATTAGTACTCATTTTGTTGACAGTTTGAAACACCTGCGGCCTCTTCCAGGGTTTCCTTCGACCTCTTGCTGTCCAGTGCCCCACCTTGGCTGTAAGTAGGTGACAATAACCAGGGTTAATACATGCCCTGCTGACATATATAAACAATATGTCAGGTATATCACCTGGAAGACGTGGGTGACCCTTACCTTTGGTTTTAGTTTTGGCCCGCCCCTCAAGGCCTCGAAATGGTTAGCCCTATTCACCTGACATCGACCCTAGGCACTGCAGTAGTAATAAGATGTCAGTAAAATGGAGATTTACCTGACTCATTGTAACGAGAGCCAATGATGTATTGATGTCAAGAGACCGATATCGTTGGCTTGACTGCGCAGTGGCGTAATGGAGTCTTCACTTCAGTCGTCGTCTACTTGGCACACGTCGCCTGACGGCTATCACTCGCTAAACATTCGCTCAAATAGCAACTAATTATTGACGGCGGGAAGAACAACTGACGCTAGTGAACAAAGGAGAGTTAGTTATCTGTTCCACAGTCTTTCCAGGAGATTGTTAATGCGGGACTCAGGATTCGTGTGCACACGGAAATGGCCACGAATGTTTCTACGTTTCAAAGCAGTATGGCCAGGGTATGGCCCGGCCGGAGAGTCCCGGAGCGGTTCGTCATATCTTTACTGGCCAAAATCAAACTGCAATCTAGCTCTGGAGCCACCCGCACATCCATTTATCGAAGGTTTCTGCTGATATACGGTCTACAGACGTTGACGGCAGCTCTGACAGCTCAACACAGTCTAAGAGAACTGATTCCTTGAGTCTGACTTGCGTGTTTAGGAGAACAATGACCCTACGTATATTATTAGTTTCTAGACATATATTTCCGAATTTTTCCCGGTCTTGGGAAACAGCAATTTTCTCAGACAAACCCGTGGATGTAACGTGTTACAGGTTCTCCCTGTGTGTCCTTTAATCAGCTCTGGATATATAATTCCATTAGATGGTGTCTGATTTTAGCAGGGTAAGGAGCCCGTATTAAGACTGGTGGCTTCTTCTGGTATGCACTAATTGCAGCTGTGTAGCAAAACTCAAGACCTTTTTTGTCTCTGCTAGTGCAAGAAGAGCATGCTCTCTCCTGCTCTCCAGTGCAGGAAAGTAGAGAGAGGGTTTTTAGCTCCCTCGAGGGGGGTCGCTGCCCCCTGGCAGGGGGATCGACGCCCTCCTGGGGGTTGGAGAAAATTTCTCCCCAGACTGTTTCTATTATTGTTTATCAGTCTTTAACTAAAACTGAACACAGCATAACACAAGCAGGACGCTAATACTGATAATCAAACGGTAAGTAACGACAAAAGGAACGATAATTAATTCAAATTAGCATGTGTAAAGGGCGGTAATCGTAATGTATATTGGTCACAATGAGTTTGTTGACCAAGTACCTCTACACGACTGAATGTTG
>NC_091304.1:5276712-5289212 GCF_038502225.1 Cherax quadricarinatus | reverse complement strand
TGTTGCTAAGGGTATTTCTGTTGCTGAGGGTATTTCTGTTATTGAAGGTATACTGAATTTATTTTTACAAGGGTAACCACAATTTAAATTCAAACATTTGCTTCGTGTGATTTCTTGGACACAAAGTGTTAACAGGAGGGCTGGAGGGCCTCCATCTCTGGAGGCCCTCCAGCTGGCGAAGGCCCTCCTGCTGGCGAACGCCCCTGGGCTGCAGCCCCTAAAACCCAAACCGGCCCTGGAGTCTTCACACACTATTGGGGACTTGACTCAATTCATTTAACTTGATACACACAAATCAGTCTTATTCAGAATAAATTAAAAATGGGGGAGGTGAATACATTATTCTACACAATTATAATTTATTCATATATAGTACAACAGCACACTTGGTAATGGAGAAAGAAATCTGATACTTAGGTAACTGGGGAAGATACATGTTAATTGAGACAAGGGAATACAATCAGATGATGTACCTAAATATACACTTACAAGGTAAATTAGAGTCCTTAGTAGAACACTCGTAGAAGACCATTCAAGCTCCTAAGAGAAAACACCATAAGTGTCCGGGGCCCAAAACTGTTCAACAGCCTCCCATCAAGCATTAGGGGAATTGCCAATAAACCCCTGGCTGCCTTCAAGAGAGAGCTGGACAGATACCTAAAGTCAGTGCCGGATCAGCCGGGCTGTGGCTCGTACGTCGGACTGCGTGCGGCCAGCAGTAACAGCCTAGTTGATCAGGCCCTGATCCATCGGGAGGCCTGGTCATGGACCGGGCCGCGGGGGCGTTGATCCCCGGAATAACCTCCAGGTAACCTCCAGTTAGCTCCAGGTCCCGAAGCCTCAGCTCTCTTCCCGGCAGAGTCTGGTCACCAAGTTCTCACACAGCGCTCCCAGCTCTATGCCCGACCAAAGCTCCTCACCAAGTTCTCCTCTTTTCTTACCCTGACGAACCTGCAATCACAGACCGACAAAAATCTTGAGATGCAATCTCATGATATTGTAGGGGTTTGAAGCCAATCGACTACATGAGGGTTATACAGACTGGATATCTGTTAAGTAAAGACACAAGTGAAACCAATGTGACATTTTATTGTGGCAATGTTTCACTCTCCTGGAGTTTTATAAAGCCATTACAGCTTGATAAAGCTCCTGGAGAGCGAAACTTTGCCTCAATAAAATGTCACATTAGAATTGCACTTGTGTCCTTTTATTTAACATATTGTAGGTAATTCTACCAACATTAATACATATAATCTCTACACCACCTAAAATATTAGTTAAAATCAAATCTCAGCGTACTTACACTGAGATATACACGCCTTTCAGTATGTGTATACTGAGAGATAAATATCTCTCATTGTATATACACAATGAAAGATGAACGCCTCTCAGTGTGTACACACTGAGAGATACGCTCCGAGTGTATATACAATGAGGCATATACACCTCTCTGTGTTCGTAACCTTGAGGGTTTGCACTTCCATTACATGCCTTTATACCCAAGAGGTAACTATGTTTACGTCACTCCACCAGCATGGTTAACGCACAGGGATGTTATGTCTGCTCACCTCTGTTGCTTAGTGCATTATTATGGCTGAAGACTTCGTCATCCTTCTTGAAAGGCTTGCGTGGGCTCGGGTGAGGGTATAGGTAGGCAGTTAGGGTGTAGGCAGAATTTAGGATGTACCCCGCAGGGGTGCTGCTACTACTACTATAACCCCCACAACCACCATCACCAATAGAGTACGCTCCGTCCTCGCTACACTGCTTGCCTCTTACACATTTATCAAAAAGGTGCCAAACAACACTCTAGGGAAAGGCTGTAGATTCTATCTAGACGTGTAGGGTGAGATGAGGAAATCCCTAGGTTGGCATTAATTGATCTCTTCCCCTCTATATCTCCATCTCTCTCTCTCTCTCTCCCTCTCTCTCTCTCACAGTGCACACACACACAAGCCTGGCACGTGATATAAGCAGCTAATTACACTGATTTCGCGAACTAGCAGTCTAATTGGACCAAAGGGGAGTAGTTGCATGGTGGCTCATTTGCAACCATGCCCTGAATTGAGTAGTTGGCCGGATATAACTAGGTGTCAAAGGAAGTAATTGGGGAAAGGCTGTCATCTCAGATCCGGGATGCTGCAACAGTAAGGCTTTCTCTCCTGTATGGTAATAATTAATATTTGTCGTAATGAATGACATCAGTTTTTCTGCCTGTCTTAAGCTCCACTGTTAATTTGATCTTCTGGCTTCTCTTCATTCTCAGTGTTATATTTTAACTCTCACTCTCTAACTCTCTCTCTCTCTCTCACTCTCACTCTCTCTCTCTCTCTCTCTCTCTCTCTCTCTCTCTCTCTCTCTCTCTCTCTCTCTCTCTCTCTCTCTCTCTCTCTCTCTCCCTCTCTATCTCTTTACGTAGCACCCAGCTGGCTTGACAATATTACAAATGATCTTCAACCTGCTGGTGAACTTCATTTCTGAGAGAGTGAGGGATAAAGAGTTAGGGTGAAAGTGAGGAAGAGAATGGCGGTGGTTGGAGAGGGAAAGGGGTTGGAGGGAAGGGAATGAAATGAGAATCGCTGGGAGAGGAGAGAGAAGAAGATAAGAGGAAAATTAAATGGAGGAGAGGAGAGCATTGGAGACGACACCTCTTGTGGAGCAACTAGGACACAATGAGCGCTGTCATTAACAGCAGTTGGTGGTGTAGCTAAGGTGCTGTTAACGAAGTAGTTATCTCTCGCTCGTATGAACTTATTAGACAAATGTATATATATATATATATATATATATATATATATATATATATATATATATATATATATATATATATATATATATATATACATATATATATATATATATATATATATATATATATATATATATATATATATATATATATATATATATATATATATATATATATATATACATATATATATATATATATATATATATATATATATATATACATATATATATATATATATATATATATATATATACATATACATATATATATATATATATATATATATATATATATATATATAAATATTTATTTTTTTTATTATCACACTGGCCGATTCCCACCAAGGCAGGGTGGCCCGAAAAAGAAAAACTTTCACCATCATTCACTCCATCACTGTCTTACCAGAAGGGTGCTTTACACTACAGTTTCTAAACTGCAACATTAACACCCCTCCTTCAGAGTGCAGGCACTGTACTTCCCATCTCCAGGACTCAAGTCCGGCCTGCCGGTTTCCCTGAACCCCTTCATAAATGTTACTTTGCTCACACTCCAACAGCACGTCAAGTATTAAAAACCATTCGTCTCCATTCACTCCTATCAAACACGCTCACGCACGCCTGCTGGAAGTCCAAGCCCCTCGCACACAAAACCTCCTTTACCCCCTCCCTCCAACCTTTCCTAGGCCGACCCCTACCCCGCCTTCCTTCCACTACAGACTGATACACTCTTGAAGTCATTCTGTTTCGCTCCATTTTCTCTACATGTCCGAACCACCTCAACAACCCTTCCTCAGCCCTCTGGACAACAGTTTTGGTAATCCCGCACCTCCTCCTAACTTCCAAACTACGAATTCTCTGCATTATATTCACACCACACATTGCCCTCAGACATGACATCTCCACTGCCTCCAGCCTTCTCCTCGCTGCAACATTCATCACCCATGCTTCACACCCATATAAGAGTGTTGGTAAAACTATACTCTCATACATTCCCCTCTTTGCCTCCAAGGACAAAGTTCTTTGTCTCCACAGACTCCTAAGTGCACCACTCACCCTTTTCCCCTCATCAATTCTATGATTCACCTCATCTTTCATAGACCCATCCGCTGACACGTCCACTCCCAAATATCTGAATACATTCACCTCCTCCATACTCTCTCCCTCCAATCTGATATCCAATCTTTCATCACCTAATATTTTTGTTATCCTCATAACCTTACTCTTTCCTGTATTCACTTTTAATTTTCTTCTTTTGCACACCCTACCAAATTCATCCACCAGTCTCTGCAACTTCTCTTCAGAATCTCCCAAGAGCACAGTGTCATCAGCAAAGAGCAACTGTGACAACTCCCACTTTATGTGTGATTCTTTATCTTTTAACTCCACGCCTCTTGTCAAGACCCTCGCATTTACTTCTCTTACAACCCCATCTATAAATATATTAAACAACCACGGTGACATCACACATCCTTGTCTAAGGCCTACTTTTACTGGGAAATAATTTCCCTCTTTCCTATGTACTCTAACTTGAGCCTCACTATCCTCGTAAAAACTCTTCACTGCTTTCAGTAACCTACCTCCTACACCATACACCTGCAACATCTGCCACATTGCATATATATATATATATATATATATATATATATATATATATATATATATATATATATATATATATATATATATATAGTGTGTGTGTGTGTGTGTGTGTGTGTGTGTGTGTGTGTGTGTGTGTGTGTGTGTGTGTGTGTGTGTGTGTGTGTGTGTGTGTGTGTGTGTGTGTGTCTGTCTGTCTGTCTGTGTGTTTGTCTGTCTGTGTGTCTGTGTTTGTGTGAGTCGAAGGGTAAGGGTTGCATTACCAATGGTAATATTCAGTATTATAATGACTGTAAAACGTGTGTTTCCCGGGGTGAGGAATGTACTACCACTGACATTGTTGTGTGAGTGTGTACGATATTATCAAGACAGGAGCTTATGTGTGAGTCGAATGGAATAAGAGTTGAACAGAACTCACAATACAGTCTTCTGTACAATATTATGAGGACAGTTGTCCACGTATGTTCATGAGGGTGAGGGGAAAGTTTTAACAGTTTACTACATTGTTTGTACTGTGAACACACCAACTTTTGAATAAGAGAATTTAGTGTCCGGGAAAAAACATGAATTTTTTCGATCATGTCAATTTTGTATTGTCTTCTGAGACTATCTTCATTTGGATTGCATATTAAATAACCCAGAAAAAATATATAGTCAAAAAAGTACATTTAAATTCTAAAAACTTTATCCAACTCATTGATTAACAAAAATATGAAAAATAAATTGGGATGCTCTTGGGGTCATTGATTTCACTAACAAGTTCATCACCTAAGTCTTTCATTAAATTTAGGGAATGTTATTTTTTTTTCCCCAGAGCTGAGTTACCGAGCCCATTGAGACGAGGCTGTAACGAGTTGCGAGGTGCTTCGTAAATAATGGACCTCTGTATGTTCCTGAAACTGGCAGTGGCACTACATTCCCATCCACGGTGACGGAGACGTGTGCACCTGTTATCTCTCTCTCATTAATTTGAAACTATCAGGTAACAATAATAGAATGGACTCGATCCTTTCCGTGAGACCATTAATACACAGTAAGAGACCATTAGCAATCCTGGCGCTGGCATACAATATACTCTACCAACTATATTATATTAAGCAGTTATCCTAAATTTATATCTACAGGCGAACTGTAGATATAAATCCAGAAGTGCTTATGTAAACCTTTTTGAGGCCTAGCTCCTAGGCCTTCCGTGTATCCATATGTTCTTGCGCTACCGTCCACAGGATGGATATGAGGTGCACAGTAAATCTAAAATCTCTCTATCCACAGTGGTATATTACAAACCATTCTGAAAAAAATACCCTGACTTTGCTCACTGTAAATAAATCATTACCACGTGTGTATGTGTGTGTGCTTGTGTGAGTATTTGTGTGCTCGTGTGTGTGTGTGTGTGTGTGTGTGTGTGTGTGTGTGTGTGTGTGTGTGTGTGTGTGACCCAATTAATATTTGTACTTAAAACTCATTACAGTTGTGACCTGGTGTGGAAGTGTGAATGACTCATTACTTTGTAATGTGTTCATGATTGTAACCATGTATAGACGTGGAGATGATTCATTACCTTTGTAACTTGTCATGATTGTGACCAGATCTACCTTTGTAACTTGTCATGATTGTGACCAGATCTACCTTTGTAACTTGTCATTATTGTGACCAGATCAACCTTTGTAACTTGTCATAATTGTGACCAGATCTACCTTTGTAACTTGTCATGATTGTGACCAGATCTACCTTTGTAACTTGTCATAATTGTGACCAGATCTACCTTCGTAACTTGTCATGATTGTGACCAGATCTACCTTTGTAACTTGTCATAATTGTGACCAGATCTACCTTTGTAACTTGTCATAATTGTGACCAGATCTACCTTTGTAACTTGTCATAATTGTGACCAGATCTACCTTTGTAACTTGTCATGATTGTGACCAGATCTACCTTTGTAACTTGTCATAATTGTGACCAGATCTACCTTCGTAACTTGTCATAATTGTGACCAGATCTACCTTCGTAACTTGTCATAATTGTGACCAGATCTACCTTCGTAACTTGTCATAATTGTGACCAGATCTAACTTTGGGGTCCAGTCCCTGGACCCATTATGTACCTCTGTAATCTTTTGACTACCGCCCACAGGATGGGTATGGGATGCATAATAAACATATTAAACTAACTCACTCTCTCTCTCACTCTCTCTCTTTCTCACTCTCGTTACCTTGGTCTCACACTTAACCACCGGATAAAGGGTATATGAACTAAATCACCCGTTGTATCCGCACGCACGGTAGGGTATCCAGGGGAACCAAACTTGCTGATCTGACAATAGTAGGTGATCAACATTCTTCTAAATGATGCTGACTTGCCCACTTCTTCCTCTCCTGTGAATAAATTATATCACCTTCACATCTCTAGAAAAATCTCGGTTTAAATATATTCAGAAATGTTTCATAAGAACATAAGAACATAAGAACGAAAGAACACTGCAGCAGGCCTACTGGCCCATGCGAGGCAGGTCTAAGTCTCCTACCGGCTTAAGCCAATGCATCCAACCTAGTCAGGTCAGGTCACATTGACTTAAGGGAGGAACACGGCAACCGACCTGGTAGCACAAGCTATCAGGTCCAACTCACACCCACCCACATCCACTCATGTATTTATCCAACCTACTTTTAAAGCTACATAACGTTATGGCCTCTATCACTGTACTTGGGAGTTTGTTCCACTCATCCACAACTCTATTACCAAACCAGTACTTTCCTATATCCTTCCTGAATCTGAATTTTTCCAACTTAAAACCATTGCTGCGAGTCCTGTCTAGGCTAGATATTTTCAGCACACTATTTACATCCCCTTTATTTATTCCTGTCTTCCATTTATACACCTCAATCATATCCCCCCTAATTCTACGTCTTTCTAGAGAGTGCAGATTCAGGGCCCTCAGTCTATCCTCATAGGGAAGATTTCTGATACATGGGATCAACTTTGTCATCCTCCTTCGTACATTTTCCAGAGCATTTATATCCATTCTGTAATACGGTGACCAAAACTGTGCAGCATAATCTAAATGAGGCTTAACCAAGGATATATAGAGTTGAAGAACAACCTGAGGACTCCATTTATTTATGCTTCTTGATATGAAGCCAAGGATTCTATTCGCTTTCATATCAAGAAGCATAAATAATAGGAGTCCTCAGGTTGTTCTTCAACTCTATACATCCTTGGTTAAGCCTCATTTAGATTATGCTGCACAGTTCTGGTCACCGTATTACAGAATGGATATAAATGCTCTGGAAAATGTACAAAGGAGGATGACAAAGTTGATCCCATGTAATGTTTTTATCATTGTCGTTTCTCTCTTGTTCGTTGTTAGCTTAAATATTTGTTATTGCTATATTTTTAACACAATAATAATGATAATAATAATAACAATAAAAAAGTAATACTAATAATAATAGTTTGTTGACTTGTTTTTAAACATATTTACAATATAACTGTTCTACACTGCTGATATATTCAGTATTACGGCTCTACACTGCTGATATATTACGGCTCTACACTGCTGATTTTGAAGGCAGTGAAACAGCAGTTGAAGGAAATTAATAAATTTCAATGGGTAGGTTTTTAAAACATTTATAAATAAAGCTGTATTTCACATAGAATTTGTTTTATTGTTATGGTGGTGGCGGTGGTGGTGGCCGGTGGTGGTGGCGTGTTGGTGGCGGTGGTGGTGGTGGCGGTGGTGGTGGCGGTGGTGGTGGCGGTGGTGGTGGCGGTGGTGGTGGCGGTGTGGTGGTGGCGGTGGTGGTGGTGGCGGTGGTGGTGGCGGTGGTGGTGGCGGTGGTGGTGTTGGCGGTGGTGGTGGCAGTGGTAGTGGCGGTGGTGGTGGCGGTGATGGTGGCAATGGTGGTGGCAGTGGTGGTAGTAGCGGTGGTGAAGTGGCGGTAGTGGTAGCAGTGGTGGTGGCGGTGGCGGTGGCGGTGTGATGGTGGTGTGATGTGGTGGTGGCGGTGGTGGTGGCGGTGGTGGCGGTGGTGGTGAAGCGGTGGTGGTGGCGGTGGTGGTGGCGGTGGTGGTGGCGGTGGTGGTGGTAGCGGTGGTGGTGGCCGGTGGTGGTGGCGGTGGTGGTGGTGGCGGTGGTGGTGGCGGTGGTGGTGGCGGTGGTGAGTGGCGGTGGTGGTGGCGGTGGTGGTGGCAGGTGGTGGCGGTGGTGGTAGCGGTGGTGGTGGCGGTGATGGTGGTGGCAGTGGTAGTGGCAATAGTGGTAGCGGTGGTAGTAGTGTGATGGTAGGGCGGTGGTGGTGGCGGTGGTGGTGGCCGGTGGTGGTGGCGGTGGTGGTGGCGGTGGTGGTGGCGGTGGTGGTGGCGGCGGTGGTGGTGGCGGTGGTGGCGGCGGTGGTGTCGGCGATGGTGTTGGCGGTGGTGGTGGCGGTGGTGGTGGCGGCGATGTCGGCGATGGTGTTGGCGGTGGTGGTGGCGGTGGTGGTGACGGCGGTGGTGGTGGCGGTGGTGGTGGCAATGGTGGTGGCGGTGGTGGTAGCGGTGGTGTTAGTGGCGGTGGTAGTGGCAATGGTGGTGGCGGTGAAAGTGTGGTAGTGGCAGTAGTAGTAGGGTGGTAAAGTGGCGGTGTGGTAGCCGGTGGTGGTGGCGGTGGTGGTGGTGGTGGTGGCGGTGGTGGTGGCGGTGGTGGTGGCGGTGGTGGTGGTGGCGGTGGTGGTGGCGTGGTGGTGGCGGTGGTGGTGGTGGCGGTGGTGGTGGCGGTGGTGGTGGCCGGTGGTGATAGCGGTGGTGGTAGCGGTGGTGGTAGCGGTGGTGGTAGCGGTGGCGGTAACGGTGGTGGTAGCGGTGGTGATAGCGGTGGTGATAGCGGTGGCGGTATCAGTGGCGGTAACGGTAGTGGTAGCGGTGGTGGTAGCGGTGGTGGTAGCGGTGGCGGTAGCGGTGGCGGTAGCGGTGGTGATAGCGGTGGTGGTAGCGGTGGTGGTAGCGGTGGTGGTAGCGGTGGCGGTAACGGTGGTGGTAGCGGTGGTGGTAGTGATGGTGGTGGCGGTGGTGGTGGCGGTGGTGGTGGCGGTGATGGTGGCGGTGGTGGTGGCTGGTGGTGGTGGCGGTGGTGGTGGTGGCGGTGGTGGTGGCAATGGTGGTGGCGGTGGTGGTGGTGGCGGTGGTGGTGGCATTCAGTGGTGGCGGTGGTGGTGGTGGCGGTATTGGTAGCGGTGGTGGTAGCGGTGGTGGTGGCGGTGGTAGTGGCAATGGTGGTAGCGGTGGTAGTGGTGGCGGTGGTGGTAGCGGTGGTGGTGGCGGTGGTGGTGGCCGGTGGTGGTGGCGGTGGTGGTGGCGGTGGTGGTGGCGGTGGTGGTGTGGTGGCGGTGGTGGTGAGAGGTGACGGTGGTGGTGGCGGTGGTGGTGGCGGTGGTGGTAGTAGCGGTGGTGGTGGCGGTGGTGGTGGCAGTGTGGTGGTGGCGGTGGTGGTGGTGGCGGTGGTGGTGGTGGCAGTGGTGGTAGCGGTGGCAGTAGTGGTAGCAGTGGTAGTAGCAATGGTATTGGCAGTGGTGTTGGAGGTGGTGGTAGCAGTGGTAGTGGTAGCGGTGAGGTGGTGGCCAGTGGTGGTGGCAGTGGTGGTGGTGGCGGTGGTGGTGACGGTGGTGGTGGCGGTGGTGGTGGTGGCGGTGGTGGTGGTGGCGGTGGTGGTGCGGTGGTGGTGCGGTGGTGGTGGCGGTGGCGGTGGTGGCGGTGGTGGTGGCGGTGGTGGCGCGGTGGTGGTGGCGGTGGTGGTGGCAGTGGTGGTGGCAGTGACGGTGGTAGTGGTGGCAGTAGTGGTGGCAGTGGTAGAGCCGGTAGTAGTGGCAGTGGTAGTGGCAGTGTGTGTGAGTGGTAGTAGTGGCGATGGTAGTGGCAATAGTAGTAACCCAGTAGTAGTGAGTGACCAGTGAGTGAGTGGCAGTGGCTGGTGGCGGTGGTGGTGGCCAGACGGTGGTGGCGGTGGTGGTGGTGGCAGTGGTGGTGGCGGTGGTGGTGGTGGCGGTGGTGGTGGCAGTGGTGGTGACAGTGGTGGCAGGCGGTGGTGGTGGCAAGTGGTGGTGGCAGTGGTGGTGGTGGCGGTGGTGGTGGCGGTGGTGGTGGCGGTGGTGGTGGCAGTGGCAGTGGCGTGAAGTGAAGTGGCAGTGGTAGTGGCAGTGAAGTGTAGTGGTGGTAGCGGTGGCAGTGGCAATGGTGGTAGCGGTAGTAGTGATGTGTGTGGTAGTGTGGCCAGTGGTAGTGGCAGTGTGGTGGTGGCGGTGGTGGTGGCAGTGTTAATGGCGGTGGTGGTGTGGTGGTGGTGACGGTGGTGGTGTGGTGGTGGTGACGGTGGTGGTGGCAGTGGTGGTGCGGTGGTGGTGGTGGCGGTGGTGGTGGCAGTGGTGGTGGCCGGTGGTGGTGGTGGCGGTGGTGGTGGCGGTGGTAGTGGCAGTGGTGGTGGCAGTGGTGGTGGCAGTGGTGGTAGCGGTGGTGGTGACAGTGAGTAGTGGCAATGGTGGTGGCAGTGGTGGTAGTGGCAGTGGTAGTGGCGTGGCAGTGGTAGTGACAGTAGTGGTAGCCAGTGGTATTGGCAGTGATGGTGGTAGCCAGTGTTGATGGCAGTGGTGGTGCAGTGGTGGTAGCAGTGGTGGTGGTAGCGGTGGTGGTGGCAATGGTGGTGAGCCGGTGGTGGTGGCGGTGGTGGTGGCAGTGGTAGTGACAGTGGTAGTGGCAGTGGTGGTGGCAGTGGTGGTGGCAGTGGTGGTGCAGTGGTGTGCATTGATGGTAGTGGCAGTGGTGAAGGTAGCCAATGGTAGTAGCAGTGGTAGTAGTAGCAGTAGTAGTGGCAGTAGTAGTAGCAGTGATAGTAGTAGCAGTAGTAGTAGTGCAATTAGTAGTAGCAGTGGTGTGGCGATGGTGGTGCCCGGTGGCGGTGGTGGCGGTGGTGGTGGCGGTGGTGTGCCGGTGGTGGTGGCGGTGGTGGTGGTGGCGGTGGTGGTGCAGTGGTGGTGGTGGTGGTGGTGGCGGTGGTGGTGGCGGTGGTGGGAGCGGTGTGGTGAAGTGAAGCGGTGAGTAGTATGGCGGTGGTGGTGGCAGTGGTAGTGGTGGCGGTGGTAGTGGCAATGGTGGTGGCGGTATTAGTGGTGGCAGTGGTGGTAGCGGTGGTAGTGGCGGTGGTGGTGGCAATGGTGGTAGCGGTGGTGGTAGTGGCGGTAGTGGTAGCGGTGGTGGTGGCCAGTGAGGTAGTGGCGGTGGCGGTGGCAATGGTGGTGGCGGTGGTGGTGGCGATGGTGGTGGCGGTGAAAGTGGTGGCGGTGGTGGTGGCCGGTGGTGGTAGCCGGTGGTGGTGGCCGGTGGTGGTAGCCGGTGGTGGTGGTAGCGGTGGTGGTGGCAATGGTGGTGGCGGTGGTGGTGGTGGCCGGTGGTGGTGGCGGTGGTGGTGGCGGTGGTGGTGGCGGTGGTGGTGGTGGCATTGTGGTGGCAATGGCGTAGTGGCAGTAGTAGTGAAGTGGCAGTGGTGGTAGCAGTAGTAGTAGCGGTATTAGTGCGGTGGTGGTGGTGGCAATGGTGGTGGCGGTGGTGGTGGTGAGCGGTGGTGGTGGCGGTGGTGGTGGCGGTGGTGGTGGCGGTGGTGGTGGTGGCGGTGGTGGTGGCAGTGGTGGTGGCGGTGGTGGTGGTGGCGGTGATGGTGGCTTGGTGGTGGTGGCGGTGGTGGTGGCGGTGGTGGCGGTGGTGGTAGCGGTGGTGGTGGCGGTGGTGGTGGTGGCGGTGGTGGTGGCGATGGTGTTGGCGGTGGTGGTGGTGGCGGTGGTAGTGGCGGTGGTGGTGTGGTGGTGGTGGCAGCGGTGGTGGTGGCGGTGGTGGTGGCAGTGGTAGTGGCAGTGGTAGTAGCGGTATGGTGGCGGTGATGGTGGTAGCCGGTGAAAAGTGGTGGCCAGTGGTGAAGTGACGGTGGTGGTGGCGGTGGTGGTGGTGGCGGTGGTGGTGGCAATGGTGGTGGCGGTGGTGGTGGGGGTGGTGGCGGTTGTGGTGGCGGTGGTGGTGGCGGTGGTGGTGGCGGTGGTGGTGCGGCGGTGGTGGTGGCGGTGGTGGTGATGGCGGTGGTGGTGGCAATGGTGGTGACGGTGGTGGTGGTGGCAGTGGTGGTGGCAGTGGTGGTG
>NC_091304.1:5236712-5269212 GCF_038502225.1 Cherax quadricarinatus | reverse complement strand
AACAAGTAGCCGGCAATGAAACTATTGTTACTGTATACTCCCTCTCTACTCCTATCTATTGAACTTTTCCCTCACACTGGCGACCTTGCCAGGATCAACTCGACTGAATCAAGATTCAACTCCATCTCGAATCTACCATTGGAACTTCAATGCCGCGTACCACAGACGGTTACCACCAGCCATGAGTAATCATTCAGTTCGTCACAACCATTGAGAAGTGAGGACGTGCGCTGCTCATTTACCAACATGGCGCTGCAGAGCTACAGACGCATCAACACTGTTTGCGTTGAGTTGACCCGTGGGGCTGTCACTGGAGCCACGATGGACTTGTTACTACCGGCGATTATCCGTGATACCTACGGTATCGCAAATGAAGAGATATGTGGTGTAGCACTTAATGGGACGACACGGATCTTCGTTAAAATGACGTCAACAAATGTTTATGAAGCGGTGGTGGATAAGTATCAAGAGACCATTATAGCCGTCAATTCAGCTGTATCAGTACGTCTACATGATGTATCACGACACTACACATGGGTTAAAATAAGGAATGTGCCTTTTGAGGCGAATGAATTTGTTATAAAAGATGAACTACGTAATTATGGTACGGTTCATATGGCCTCTGCAGGTCGGTGGGCCGCTGGACCTTATGCTGGAAGTTTGGAGGGAACATATTCAGTCAAAATGACCTTACGCCATCCCATACCGTCCTATATTATGTTGCAAGCATTTCGAACTCAGGTATATGTAACATATGCGGGGCAACGTCGTACGTGTCGGCTGTGTGGATCGTATGACCACATAGCGGCACAGTGTGATAAGCGTCGTAGGAATCTCCAAATATCGCAACAGCAACAACCGGAAGAAGTCGAGGAAGTGGAGGGACGAGAACAGTCTTATGCTCACCCGTCTCGACAACGGACATCTTGGAGTGAAGAGGTAGAAAAAGCGCAGGAGAAGGCTTTGGAGGATGCAAAACAGCGAGAAGAATCACCATCACTGGATATAAATAAAGTATTTGAAGAGACTCTGCCCACTATGGGGGACGAGGATGTAGCGGCGTCTTTAGTGAAGGCACTGGATGTATTGTTAGACGAGTCGATCGTCAACCGTGTGGAGGAACCAGGTGCAAATTTGGGATCGGTTAAGCATCATGGTGAGGCGACGGATGAAAGCATTGAGTCTGGGGTGTCGCATGGCATGATGGTAAATATAGCAGAAGTGGAGGTGCATCATGATAGTACTAAAGAAATCCCAATGCAGGTGGAGGGTAGGACGCGAAAGCGAACTGCGACCCCACCAGACTCAGACGACGTGCTTACTCCTGCCCAAAGGCCAGGGAAAAAGTCTTGGGCGGATGTACAGAGGAAAGGGAACAGTGAATCCACGAAACAAGAGTTTATCAAGGTGATTCCCAAAAAAGGGGAGAGGGATAGAGGTGTAAAATGTATAAGTGAAAAGTCTATACCTAGAACCAAAGGAAAATCCCATTAATTGACTTTAAGGTTTTGACAATAAATATTAACGGTTTGAGATCTGAGCGGAAGCGAAAGTGGTTTAATGAATTTTTGGTGCGTCTAGATGTGGATGTGGTATTTATCCAAGAACACAATTACAGAATTGGATATGAGTTGGAATTAGATGGTTACGATGTGTATATGGAATATGCGACGAGGTTAAAAGGAGGCGTCGCCATTCTGGTAAAGGAAAATAGCCCGTTTGTAGTACGCCATAGTGAAAGGGGGGAGGGGAGAGTGATTAGGGTGGATGGTTTATGGGGTAGAGTACATATAAGTTTTGTAGGTGTATATGGGCCGGCCGAGGGAGATGCACGACTTAAAACTCATTTTGTACAAGATGTATTAGTATATCATCTACGTAGTTTACCAAATGTAGCGATAATAGGGGGAGACTGGAATTGTGTAATACGACGAAAAGATGTGGAGCCTCGAGGAGCGGGTTGTTGCTTGGGGTTCCTGGGAGATTTATTGACGAGTGTGGGTTTAATGGATGTGTGTGGGGGGGGTGGCAATGTGGAGCATACTTTCATTAGAAGAGATTATGCGGCGAGATTAGATAGAATGTACGTGTCTAGTGCGGTTACAGTGCGGAGAGTGAGTGTGATAAATGTGGTTTTTTCGGATCATAGAGGAGTTGTAATGGATGTAGATATTGAGGGTGTGCCTAGAAGGGGTCCGTCATTTTGGAAATTAAATGTAAAGTTATTGAAGAGAGAGGAAAGTCGTTTGTCTTTTGGGCATATGTGGGAACGCCTTGTGGTTGAAGCACCTGGAGATGTGGCTTTGGTTAATTGGTGGGAAATGATAGCCAAAAAGCGAATTAAGGAATTTTATATTAGTCAGGGAGTGAGATATAATCAGTTACAGTATGGTTTCCAACGATATTTAGAGGGGCAGTTGCGCGACTGCTATGTACAAGCGAATGCTAATTATCCTGTTACAGAAATTGAACGAATTAAGGAGCAACTACGTAATTTACAAAACGAAAGGTTTGATGGGGAAAGGCTTAAGGGTGGAATCGAAGAGGTTTTGTGGGGAGATCGGCCGTCGGCGTGTGTGTTGAGGAATCAACACAGACGTCGCAAAGCAATGGAGTTAATGGGGTTGAATGTCCAGGTAGGTATGCAGGGGTATAGAGTGAATCAGGTGTTGACGACGACGGAGGGTATGAGTGGGTATATTGATGCTTGGGTTAAATTGAAAACGCAAAGTGTTGGAATAAGTGAAATTGCATTGCAGTCAATCGGTAGGTTTGTGCGTTGTGAGCTGGAGGAGCATGATCGTTTGATGTTGGGAGGGCCGATAACGGAGTGTGAGACTTGGGAGGCTTTATCTGGGGCGCAATTGGGTAAGGCGCCAGGAATAGATGGGTTGCCCAGCGACTTTTATATTCAAAATTGGAACGTTTTAAAGGGGTTTTTGGTACGTTTATTCAATATCATGAAGCGGGATGGGGTTTTAGGGGAACAACAAAGGTTGGCTGTGGTCGTCCTAGTTCCTAAAGGCGAGCCATTAACGGTTAAAGATTATCGTGCAATCTCGTTATTATGTGGGGACTATAAAATTTTTGGAAGGATCTTGGCCAACAGAATAAAAAAAGTCCTGGGCAAAGTGATTGACGAGGGACAATATGGGGTGCCGGGCAGGTCTATGTATGAAGGTCACGGTATGATTAGAAGTTTTATTGAAGAAAGAGTAAGATTGGGAGATGGGGGGGTATTGGCTATAGATTGGGAGGCGGCATATGATAGTGTGGAACGGGAGACGTTATGGAAGATAATGAGATGGCAGGGGTTTGGGGCGGAAATTATATCATGGGCCAAATTAATGTATCAAGAGGCATCTTTGCGTGTGCAGGTGAATGGGAGGTTGGGAGATCGGATTCAGATGGGAAGGGGTTTGCGTCAAGGTTGTCCCCTTTCACAAATTTTTTTTGCTTGTTTTCAAGATCCCTTTTATAGAGGGATAAGGGTTTTATTGGAAGCAAATGGGATGAGTAATGTAAGGGGTGGGGGAGCGGGCATTGTTGGATATGTCGACGACACGACGATTTTGGTGAGAGAAAACATGGATTTGATTCGGGTAGAAAAGTTAGTGAAAGTTTTTGAAAAGGCTACTGGCATGACGATCAACATGAGGAAAACAAAGTATATGAATCTTGGAAAAGGGTCGCGTGAGGAAGGAATGGTAGCTGAAAGGTGGGAAAGGGTGGACCAAATAAAGATATGTGGGATCGTTTATGTAAATGATATCAAGTCAGCACAACAAATAAATTCCGTGCGTATCGTTGATAGTGTTCTGAAGCGTCTTAGTGGGTTGAGAGCTGCTAATTTAAGTTTGCAACAAAGGGTGATAACAACGAATGTGCTATTATATAGTAAACTATGGCATGTTACGGTAATATTTCCGATACTTCGTTGTGAATTAAAAAGGTTACAAAAAAGTGTTTTTAGATTCATTTGGGGAACAGGGAGCGAATGGTTAAGTAGAGCGGTTGTCACACTCCCGGTTGGCCGTGGAGGGCTGGGTCTTATAGATGTCGAAAAGAGGATAATAAGTATGTATTTAAAACATAGTTATAAGCGGGAGGGAGGGGCGAAAGAAGACGGTCTTCATAGGATACATCAGGATATGCGACGGTGGTGGGGGGGTCGGGAGTTCATGATAGGTGAGGCAATGTTACGGGTCATCATAAACGTGAGGGATCACTCACAAATTAAATTGAGAAATCTTGATAGGGCAGATGGTAAGGCTCTGGTAGCGGCGGTAGAAGGAGTTTATCCGATGTATGATTGGCATAATATTTGGGGGCGTTTAAATAAATTGCGTTTAAAACCTAAAGTCAGAGAAGTTATGTATAGATTTTTACATGGAATCTTGCCGTCAGGAATGGTTTTATTCTATAAGAGAATACGAGAGGATGGGGAATGCAGGGATTGTGGAGGATTGGCGACTATTTATCATACGGTGTATTTTTGCGATTGTATTGAACTTATAAGGGTTTGGATGGGTAAGGTTTTAAGGTTAGTGGGGGGAGGGGGTTTGCAGGTTTTGAGGGTTTTAAGTTTAGATATAACTGGGGTGAATAAAAGGGTTGAGAATGCGATTGGGTATATGATTACGGATTATATATACATGATGTGGGCTATGAGGGAGGCGGACGTGCGTGCAAGAATTAATGCATTGGCAGCAACTTTTTATAGGACACAGTGTAGAAATAAAGGGGTGTATGGAGGGAGATGGGAGAGAGATTTTAGTGAGGGTTATCGAAATTTCACATTAAGGGATTTATGGGATTTGCAAAATGGGTAAAGGGATACGACGGGCTATTTTCCTAGACTTGGGTGTGAGCATGGAGAGCTGTTTATATGGATGTATAAATGAGTTTTGATATCTAGAGGCAGTAGGGTTATTACCCCGAGGTTTTCAAGAACTACACAATTATCATTGAGGAAGGTGTAGCACTACGATTGCATATTTTTATCATGTATAAATCATTTCAAGGACTTTATGATGAAAATTTTCTATGAGACTCAAATATGTGCATAGGAGTCGTTACTGTTTTTTATTCAATTGTAAGTGGTAAAAAGTGTTTCCTAGCGTATAGCAATTGGTTTTTATTTTGTTATATTTTATGCTGTGTTACAGTGTGCTTTTCAGTAATATTATATTACATGTAACTAGTTTGCATTATTTTTCTTTGTTTTGCTGAGATGTAAAATATCATATCGTAGTTTTGTTTTGTTATATTGGATGTTTTTATTGTGACTTTTAGTATTATCCCGTTTCCTTCTTTGAATAGTAAATACCTATGTATGTTAAGATCTCGTGATAATCGCCAATATTAATGTTTTGAGTATCGTGGTGCTCTGTTAAGCACCTAAGATCTTAGAATTAGTCTTGCATACGTGTGTTGACAGGCAGAAACCTCACCTAGTATGTGCCTGATGTAGTCTCATGTAGTGTAATGTGTGTGCTTGTGTGTGTCATTGTGCGTGTTTGTTTGTTTTTATCTCTGTTTTATTGTACAATCTTCATAATTTCCAGTGTTTGATGTTTGGTAATATGTAACCTTGTTAGAGATGTTCTTTAACAAATAAAGCAATACCACTGTAATGTATAGTGTTGTGTGAGTGTATTATCACTGTAATATACGGTGTGTTGTGTGTGAGTGTAATAATACCAATGTAACATACGGTGTGGTGTGTGTGAGTGTGTATTACCACTGTACTGTATGGTGTCGTTATTAGGTCTCGGGTTAAGTGCGATTCTAGTGCAGTAATCTTTTGTCGTGTATCTTTTTAATATATTTCTGTCATTTGTATCGCACTGTTTTAAATAAAATATAAAAAAAAAAAGTAATCATTCTCTATGGTAGGACTACAGTACAGGTATTTAAAAGATTTGGTGATTGTTATAGTCTCAATTTATTGTAAGTCAAGTCAGGCAGGATATAATATTTAATTCTGCCACCTTTTTGTGTGAGCTTGAAACACTTTGGAGGATTAGACTCTAGGGATCCGAGATTTTCCAGTGACAATTTGTTTCACTGAGCTCTTTATTATATCAAGGGAACTGTCGTAGGACACTCTTGATTTGTTGGTGAGAAGATTGGATGGTCAAGTGACCCCATTCTACTTACTGTTTGCTCGGAGCCGGCATAGAACCCTTCGTTTTAATTAATATATTTTGTTTAATTGAAGCAGGGATCGAGCCCTCTGGTTTATTTACAGTTTGAGTAGAGCAGGAATTGAACCCTCCGTTTTCTTTAATACCCGTTTCATTTCCCCTGATAGCTTAAGTTATTCTTGCAAGCATGGAGGAATACCAGTTTTGGATGAATGCTGGAAGTAAGTTAGGAATAACAGGGAAAAAATTAGAATCTTTCATTAGTGCTAAGATCCAGGAAAGACTTGAAAGAGAGAGAATTGAGAGAGAAGAAAGACAGTTAGAAAGAGAAAGAGAAGAAGAAAAGGAGAGAGAGAGAATCAAAAGAGAAGAGAAAAAAGGAAAGAGAGAGAATTGAGAGAGAAATCCAAGAAAGACAGTTAGAAAGAGAGAGAGAAGACAAAAAGGAGCGTGATAGACTTGATCGTGAGGAGAGAGCTAGAGTACGTGAAGAACAAGTTAAATTAAGAGAACTTGAGGAAAGAGCAAAGGATAGGGAACGTGAGGAACAAGCTAAAATACGTGAGGAACAAGCTAAGATACGCGAGGAACAGGTTAAATTAAGAGAACTTGAGGAAAGAGCAAAGGATAGAGAAGTTGAGGAAAAAGCTAGAGAACATGAGTTAATAGAGAGAGAAAAGGATCGCAAGCTCGAAAAATCTCGCCTTGAATTAGAGAATAAAAAGTTAACTTTGACACAACAACAATTAGAGGAAGGAGTACTTGAACATCATGCAGCTAGTGCACATGTTCCAACACCTAATTTACCTCCCTTCACAGAGGGGGAAGACATAACTTCATACATTATCAGGTTTGAAAATACCGCTACCCTCTGTGAATGGCCTGCTGACACCTGGGCTACCAGGTTAGGAATGTTATTTTCTGGTACAGCCTTGAATATCTATATCATATGTAATTATAACCTACTGAAGAAGGCAATCCTTAAAGCATATCAAAAAAACACAAATTCTTACAGGAAAGATTTCAGGTATGCCACCTTACAGCCTGGCCAGAACTTTCAGCAGTTACAGGTAACACTCTTTCGTTTGTTCGACTTTTGGATAGAGAGTTCAGGAATTGATCGCAGTTATGAATCTCTTAGAGACTTCATGGTTACTGACCAGTTCCTGGCAGCTCTTCCCCATCAGATACGAACATTCATCAGAGAACGTAACCTGATTAAAGCTGAGGAAGTTGCTGAGGCTGCTGACCTGTATGCTGAGGCTCACAATTCCTATAAAGACCTAAAGGGATCGAACCTTAAGGGCAAAGGTTCATCAGACCTTAAGAAATCAAAGCCTCTAGTGGAAAGTAAAATGACTTCTTTTATTCCTGTTTGTCATTTGTGTGGTGTTAAGGGACATAAACGTCCAGATTGTCCTAAGAAAGTCCAAAAAGTTGGAAGATGTTTAAAAGACTGTAATGGCCAAGCACCCTTCTGTTCAGGAACAGTTAATGGACTTAATGTATCTACCATTTTACGAGACACTGGATGCACATGTATAGTCGTTTCTGATAAGCTGTTCCCTAACCTTAAGAAACTCATTCCTCTGCTATACTTTCAGACTACTTGGGCCGTACGGTGCCATTCTTCCTTCTGAGGTTGACCTTTCATCACCAAAGATGGACATAGGTGTTTCAGATCCTCTTTCTGTAGAGTCAGAGAAGTCCCTCGAAAGTTCAGATGAGACAATGTCTCGTGAGATTCATGTGGGATTAAAAACCAGTGATGATACTCTCGAAAGCGAGGTAGTAGGATCACCGGTTCACTTGTTAGATGAAAGTGAAGATATCACCTCGATACCATAAATGTCTTGACTAGGGCTCAGACCAAAGCCCAGGCTTCTCCTACTATCCATCCTTTGATTTTCCCAGACTTTAAGCCTTTAGATATATCGAAGGACTCCTTTGTCAATTTACAACGTAATTGCCCTTCTCTTCAGAATTGCCATAATGCCACTAAACAAAATCAAGTTATCCAAAGGAAAAACTTTTCATATAAATTTGAATATATAAAAGGCATCTTGTACAAGTCAGTATTCAAATTAAATTCAGACGAGACAGATTATTCCATCTTAGTTGTTCCAAGTCAATGCACAGAGACTGTTCTTAAAATGGCTCATGACCTGCAAGTGGCCGGACATTTCTCGTATCGTAAAACCTTAAATAAAATTAGGGAAACCTATTTTTGGCCAAAAATGTCCACAGATATCACTACCTATTGTAGATCGTGTAAAGTTTGCCAACTGTCATCCTCCCGAGGTACCAGGCGAGTACCTATGGTTAAAATGCCACTCTTTACGGTACCTTTTGAAAGAGTAGCTATTGACATCGTTGGTCCTTTATCTCCACTTTCATCTGGGGGACACAGATATATATTAACATTAGTTGATTATGCTTCGAGTTTCCCTGAAGCCATACCCTTAAAGACCATAACCACTACAGAGGTGGCTGAAGCCCTTTTGTCCATCTTCTCCAGAGTGGGCATCCCTAGAGAAATTTTGTCTGACCGTGGGACACAATTCACATCTGACTTAATGCAACATCTATACCAACTTCTGGGAGTGAAGCCTCTCTTCACCACACCCTATCATCCCAGCTGTAATGGGAGGATTGAGCGCCAGCATTCGATTCTCAAATCCATTTTAAGGAAACTTTGCTCCCTTAAACCTAAGGAGTGGCATCGTTACCTACCCTGTGTTTTGTTTGCCATGAGGGAAGTTCCCAGTGACGCTTTGGGGTTTTCACCTTCTGAACTTCTCTATGGTAGACAGGCCAGAGGCCCATTGTCCATCCTTCATGACTTATGGACTAATGAGGAGGTGAGTGCTGAGGTTCAGTCTTCTTACCAGTTTCTCCTTGACCTTAGATCCAAAGTTGAGGAGACCTTTGACATAGTTTCGAAAAACCTAAGCTTGTCAATGGACCAGTACAAAACCTATTTTGATTCCAAAAGTCAGAGGAGAAGTTTTAAAGTAGGGGATGAAGTTCTTGTACTTTTGCCGATCAAGTCAAATAAATTATTAGTAGCATGGAAAGGTCCATATAAAGTATTAAAAATTTGTGGGAAAGTTGATTACCTCATAGAAGTCAAGGGGAAACCTAAGCTTTATCATATCAACATCCTTAAGAAATATTACCGAAGAAATTCGGTTAACTGCCTTAATAACTTTGACTTAGTTTTCCTCACGAACTTGATAAGACAACTGAAAGATGTAAAGTGTGCGTAATTGACACCTCTAACTTAGACTATGATGAAGAACTACATGACTTGGTGACTCTTGACCACTCGGACGCAACCAACATTAATATTAATGAATCTTTGGATGACCATAAGAGACATGAACTACTTCAATGTGTGAGTAACTTTTCAGACGTCTTTACTGATATTCCAGGTATTACCTCCACGGTAGTCCATAAGATTGACTTAGTGACGGACAATCCTATCAAACGAAAATTATACCCAGTTCCAGTTCACCTTAGGGATGCATTTGACCGAGAGGTAGACAAATTATTAAAACTAAAGATCATTGAACCTTCAGTATCTTCATATTGTTCACCAGTAGTCATGGTTAAGGAGGATAATGCATATAGACTTGCTATTGACTTCAGAGGCCTTAATGCTATAACTCGGTGGGATGCTAAGCCTATGCCCTTAATAGATAGCGATCTACACAAATTTTATGACTCTTCCTTCTTTTCAGAGATTGATATTGCGCAGGCATATCAAGTAATGTTAGATCCTTCTTCTAAGCAGTACACCGCTTTTCCTACACACCAAGGACTGATGCAGTATAGAACTATGCCCTTCAGTTTGGTAACTGCCTGTTCTACCTACGTAATATGCTACCTGGGTAATATGCCAAATGTTTCAGTTTATTTTGATAACATTTACGTAATGACATCCTCGTGGGGCGAACATATCCAAACATTAACACCAGTTTTGCGTAGGTTACGCTCACATGGCCTCACTGCCAAGCCGAAGAAATGCTTCCTTGGGTATAACAAGATTAGATATCTTGGACTGATACTTTCTAATAACTCTCTGCAGCCTCTCCCCAGTAAGATCAAAGCTTTATTAGAATTTAAATTCCCCAAAACCAAGAAGCTCATGTGTAGCTTTCTTGGTTCTGTAAATTTTTATGCACGGTTTATCCCGATCCTTACTGATCTTACAGGCATCTTATCCGACTTCCTTAAAAAGTCTGTGAAGGAACCTCTTGAACTTTCCGACGTAGCTCGGGAAAAGTTTAATGAGATTAAAAGTATCTTTTCGAAAGACCCTATACTTAAGATTCCAGATATTAATAAAACATTTTGTTTAAGAACTGATGCCTCCAATACTGGCTTAGGTGTGGTGCTACTACAATACCATGATGGTACTCCCTTCCCTGTATGCTTCCTAAGCCTGAAACTCCTTCCCGCAGAAACGAGATACTCCACCATAGAAAAGGAATGTTTGGCCCTTGTGTGGGGTATCTCCAAACTTAAATTTTATTTGCTGGGAAAAGAATTCATTTTAGAAACGGACCACAAACCTTTGATATACCTAGAAACTTTTAAGGAAACCAACAGTCGCCTCTTGAGATGGACATTGGCACTCCAGGCTTTTAAGTTCCATATTGTGTATATCAATGGTTCATCCAATTATTTCTCTGACTGGTTAAGTCGTGACAGTCAGTAGAAGATTTCTTGCCTTACGCGACTTCCATATGTTAGAACTTTTTCCTCACGTATTTTTCTTATACTCCTTGACTATAAGTCTTGGTATGGGGGAGTTTGAGGGAAAAGTTCAATAAATAGGAGTAGAGAGGGAGTATATAGTAACAATAGTTTCATTGCCGGCTACTTGTTAAGGTAGGGTAAGTCAAGCACCCGCTATTCCCGCCTTTTTTACCCTCCCCGAAAGTGATAGTTTCATTGCCGGCTGCTTGTTAAGGTAGGGTCAGTCTAGCTCCTGCTATCCCTTCCCCTCCTTATTCCCCCCCCCCCCCCGAAAGGTGACGTGTGGGGCTCCGGTCCAAACAGTAATCACTAGACTCACAGCTCCCAGCACTACTCTTGGATGAAAGAGAGGGTCACCTGCCAATCAACGAGCAGAACTGATGGAAATGGACTAACGTCCTGAGACTTCCCCTTTTTGGATTCAATTGCCTGTGCACCTGTATGAAATTGCAGGACGTAACCCCTCATCATTGCAGTGGTAAAGAACCTGCTTTCCTGTCATCGGGATATAATACTCACGGCTATACTGTGAAGAACGAACCGGTGGGTTGTAACCAACACCTGCGACCCCCTCCCCTATCATAAGCAACGGCTACAATTTCAACAACACAGTGTCACCAACACCAGACACCCATGTTTTAAATTAGCGTTGAATTCAGTTATTTATATTTTTCATTTTTCATTTTCTTTAATGTAGGATTAATATTTCATATTTAAGTGTTTTATATTTTATATTTTCTATATAATAAAGTGTTTATGTTTGTCTGTTATTATTTCTTTTTCTATTCATTAATTTTCCTGAGGAGGAGCCAGCCTGGGTAATACTGTCTGAAGTTGTTACAGGGCTGAGTAAGCCTTCACAATATATATATATATATATATATATATATATATATATATATATATATATATATATATATATATATATATAAAGTTATGAAATTCTCGAACATCGTATAAAGCAGAATGGAATCCAGCCTTAGGCCTCTTGTGTGTGAATCCCTGCTCTCAATTACCTCAAGTAATGTTTGCAGATGCCACAGTATGCAACATCAACTATATCCTTGGCCCCACTGTAACAACAGAAGTGAGGATTTGCCCTTAACAAGCATCAGGTTCGATTTCCGTTCGGTTTTACGTTAGTTTAGTTGTATTTTGTATCGTTTTACTGGGATATTCAAGGGTATAGTTATTCAGTTAGGTTGAACGGTCGTGAGTTTAGTTACATTCCCTCAGTAAGACTGTTCCTTCAAGGAGTAATAATCCCCACAGACAGCAAAGCAAATGCATACACCAGCTCAACAAACAAGCATGAAGTTACAGCCTACTTCTATCACCATCACCTCGCCTAGAAAATTATCTATAAACCACGAACCTGACAGCTTTAATGGTGATGTTTTCTTGGGACAAGGATAGATTTCCTACAGAGCGGGAAAAATACGTTCTGGATTCTATTCTGTATCTTTTTGATTAGCTGAATAATATAAGGGAAAATCAAAACAAAAACGTGAATAGATCCTAGCACATGTAAAAAAAAAAAAAGGATGCCGTCAGTGGCTCCTTTGATTAGCTCTTCGATATCGCTCATCAACAAGCGCTGATGATAATGAAAGCAAAGGAAGACCGCCAGTTCCTGCATTCCCAAAGAAAGGCAGAATGACTATGATCAATGAGACCCCCTGATCTTCCCGAGGAAGGAGACCAAGACTGAAAAGCAGGAACACCTAGCACGTGAACAGCAGGCCATTGGGTGAATCCTGCAGAAAAACCTAAGGAGACTGCATCTACAGCTGTCTTCCTGACCTCTTCGTCCTCGAGAAGCACCGACTACAATGAAGAAGATGCAGTGGGAACTAACAGAGGTTCCTTAATGTCTAAAAGTCCGTATCCTCCCGGACTAGCCTGCGAGACGATAATAGCTCCATACCTTTCAGCTGCACTTGATCAAACAAAGGTTTCTGACCAAAAAGTAAACTTCATCCTTGTCTCCACCGCCCAGTCACCTGGCCACAATCTGTCTCATCGATCTGTCATCAGCGTATGAAGCAACGAGAGATGTCTCACATCCTGCATGTTTTGCCCCAGTACTCTGCTCGTTATTCACTGAGATACGAAGATAATGACTGACTTCATCAGGAAGTAAGTAGAGCACCGGCCTCCTATTTTGGTCTCTGGAAATGCATATTATCAACTCCTAGAAGTCTCAAAACTCTCAGCCAGGATTGGGAGAACCATGACAAATACCGTAGATGAAGCCCTCGATAAATGAAGTATGAAGGAGAGAATCGTTGACAAATACTTCGATACCGTGCCGCGACCACGGAAACAATCAATGACGCCTGTATCATTGCGGAGCGGAATCAAGAAAAAAAGAACTTCATTTGACTAGTTGTCATCACGTTCCGGAAATTCTCCTAGATGCGATCTTTTCATCCTCCATTAGATTTTCCAGTTTTTCCGAGATTAAACTGTTCAAGAAGTATCAAGAGAAGTAGCCCATCAACACACTTTCACGACTGCCGTATATAAGGAGCCAGCAGCTCCGTGGTTCGACGATGTCAAGTTTGTGAAGCATCTGTTGGAGCAAATTCAACCGGAGCTACTGGAGATCACAATCATCTTTCTGAGTATCATCTCCCATCACAGGATTTTTTATTTTAATGATCTCATCACTTGGCTAGGACTGTTCCGTGTTTCTGGAGGCTTGCACAGCGCTCGCTAAGAGCTAGAAAATGTATCTACTTATTCATAGTTTAGATGATCAGAGTTCTAGTTGTCGGCATGGAAGGAAATAGAAATGCAGATCATCTGCGATTTCGTTGTAAGACTTTACCACAAGACTTGAATCCGGGGACAAGCCAAACAGTTTGCTCCAGTGCAAGACCTCAACTCAGCGAAAAAAAATCAAGGTTTACAAGAATGTGAATATCGCAAGAGCCACGACTGAAAAAAAAAACATGGTCAGTTACCCCTGGTACTTCGGAAAACTCGTCTCCCTCGGTCTGTTTGACGATTCAGTGTCTATTAAAGAGAGAAATAGTGAAAAGGATGAGGGAGAACATCGACCTGAGCGCCAACAAAGACAGCTTAGTTATCCTTGTTTAGTGGTCATTCAAATTATACCTTAAATATCCCTGATTTGGTCCGGAGCTTCCTGGAGAAAAACATTTCAGATTGACTTTCTGAACCATCATGCCTGTTGAGGGAAGCAACATTGATCGGGCTGAAAGAGGTGAGCGGCTTGAGGGAGAGAGGCGTGGCACTGATAAAACGTGTGGTACTCTAATCACTGCAAGTGAAGCAAAGAGAATGACCATTCTCCAAGTCACTGCTCAAGCAGTGACCGTCTATATTAATTTTACTATTTACCCTACACAATTCTTTTCAGTTATAATTAAGATATAACCCATGAAGGGACTTCGTTTACAATTGTGTGCTTTGGTAGTCTGTGTGTTATTGGCAGCGATGATGCAGCAGGTTCACCCCTTCTAGCTATTGTAACACTGGCTGACCTGTTTTGCTAACAAGCTCTTCTGAGAAATCACCCCAATCAGTTTCAATCCTTTCGTTGTGAAATTCAATCATTCCCTTCGTTGTGTGGTCCGTCACTCATCATTCCTACAGTCTTGTGTTACGAAATCCTGACGAGGCAAGACTGTATTTTGCTTACATATATAACTGAGAGTAGTCCTTATTAACTTTCGATTTTTCTGCAAGGAGTCCCGTCCAAATGTTTTATATTGCAAAAAACAGGACAAAATTGCATTGTAAACTTACTGCGTTTAGTGATGGTTATCAGGTAAGTTTATTCCGGTATTAAACTAAAAGATTGTTTGCTTAAGTGTTATTTTTAATTCCGATTGAAAAGAATTGTCTAGGGTATATGTTGTTCTTAATACCTGGAGTATACCTGGAGTATACCTGGAGAGGGTTCCGGGGGTCTGTGACCAGGCCTCATGGTGGATCAGGGCCTGATCAACCAGGCTGTTACTGTTGGCCACACGCAAACCGACATAAGAACAATTTTTGTACAATTTTTATGCCTAAAATATTTTTTACCACGTCCTCACCATTAACAATTTTGAATATGAATAAAATACTAATAATATGAATACATAATGCAAGCGAGGTAGACTTGACTCACGAAATCGTAATGACGCGATTGCAAACAAACCATACCAAGGGCGGGGATGGAACTCGTGGCGAGATAGTCGTAAAACTCACAGTGGGGCCTGTGCTAACCTCTGTATGGGGCGTAAATATACCTAGTTGGATGAATCTTATTGTAGTGAGCTGGTCCAGTGGCTTATGCGCTGGCCTGGAGTTTTATGACTCACTCGCCGCGAGTTCAGTCCCCGCCCGTGGTATGGTTTGAGGTAGGCTTGGAATCATTTACCTCTTCCTTGACGAATAGAGAAAAGAACATAACAGTGAAGAACGTTTGCAGTAGGCCTATTGGTCTGTACTACGCCGGCCTTTCCCGAAACCCAACCCACTCTCTCTCTCTCTCTCTCTCTCTCTCTCTCTCTCTCTCTCTCTCTTTCTCTCTCATGTTTCCTCGGTAAGCTGGATGCTGACCTCTGAACTTAGCAAAGGTTTCAACTGCCTCAGCATTCCCAGGGAATGCTGAACCTTCTCTATTAATTACTGTCTATATTTCTCAGTTACTAATTGGAATAACAGCCTTGTTCTCTTTGTGTAAAGAACTCTCATAGCACCTATGTTCTCTCTCTGAGCAGAGACCAACTGATGTTAATTTCTTTGGTGTCGTCGGGTTCATTCTTCATCTTATTAGTGTCATCTGTGGTCTATTAATACTGAAATGTGGGAGGATACGAGGGTGGTTTGGTGCTTGAAGAGTCCTCAGGAAAAAAGGAATTTGAGGTACTATTCCTTCCTCGAATCAACCTAAGGTTCTTGCATTTCTCAGACTCTCTCTCTCTCTCTCTCTCTCTCTCTCTCTCTTTCTCTCTCTCTCTCTCTCTCTCTCACAGCGATCCCGGATATCACTTTTCCCTCACTTTAATTAACGCACAAGACTTTGGAACAGGAAGCAGCATTTGTCCTTATTTCTGACTTTCTCTTCAAGAACGAACAAGAAATTGGCTATATTACACGACGTAGTTCAAAAGACTGCAAGATTATTGCGTAGAAATTTCGAAAATCATGTGCCACAGAACGTCACACAGAAAGTTTCTCACAGAAAGCTACACAGACAGTTATTCGGAAATTTGCAGTATCGTGCGACGCAAAATAAAAAATGTTGCAATGTTATGTGACTCAGTCGACGAGGAGGCAGTGTTAGGTGACGCGAAATATATTCTCCGCTTTACTGTGTCCTGCTCTACTGTGTCCTGCTTTACTGTGTCCTGCTCTACTGTGTCCTGCTTTACTGTGTCCTGCTCTACTGTGTCCTGCTTTACTGTGTCCTGCTTTACTGTGTCCTGCTTCATTGTGTCCTGCTTTACTGTGTCCTGCTCTACTGTGTCCTGCTTTACTGTGTCCTGCTCTACTGTGTCCTGCTTTACTGTGTCCTGCTCTACTGTGTCCTGCTTTACTGTGTCCTGCTCTACTGTGTCCTGCTTTACTGTGTCCTGCTCTACTGTGTCCTGTTTTACTGTGTCCTGCTCTACTGTGTCCTGCTTTACTGTGTCCTGCTCTACTGTGTCCTGCTTTACTGTGTCCTGCTTTACTGTGTCCTGCTTCATTGTGTCCTGCTTTACTGTGTCCTGCTCTACTGTGTCCTGCTTTACTGTGTCCTGCTCTACTGTGTCCTGCTTTACTGTGTCCTGCTCTACTGTGTCCTGCTTTGCTGTGTCCTGCTCTACTGTGTCCTGTTTTACTGTGTCCTGCTCTACTGTGTCCTGCTTTGCTGTGTCCTGCTCTACTGTGTCCTGTTTTACTGTGTCCTGCTCTACTGTGTCCTGCTTTACTGTGTCCTGCTTTACTGTGTCCTGCTTCATTGTGTCCTGCTTTACTGTGTCCTGCTCTACTGTGTCCTGCTTTACTGTGTCCTGCTCTACTGTGTCCTGCTTTACTGTGTCCTGCTCTACTGTGTCCTGCTTTACTGTGTCCTGCTCTACTGTGTCCTGCTTTACTGTGTCCTGCTCTACTGTGTCCTGCTTTGCTGTGTCCTGCTCTACTGTGTCCTGTTTTACTGTGTCCTGCTCTACTGTGTCCTGCTTTGCTGTGTCCTGCTCTACTGTGTCCTGTTTTACTGTGTCCTGCTCTACTGTGTCCTGCTTTACTGTGTCCTGCTTTACTGTGTCCTGCTTCATTGTGTCCTGCTTTACTGTGTCCTGCTCTACTGTGTCCTGCTTTACTGTGTCCTGCTCTACTGTGTCCTGCTTTACTGTGTCCTGCTCTACTGTGTCCTGCTTTACTGTGTCCTGCTCTACTGTGTCCTGCTTTACTGTGTCCTGCTCTACTGTGTCCTGCTTTACTGTGTCCTGCTCTACTGTGTCCTGTTTTACTGTGTCCTGCTCTACTGTGTCCTGCTTTACTGTGTCCTGCTCTACTGTGTCCTGTTTTACTGTGTCCTGCTCTACTGTGTCCTGCTTTACTGTGTCCTGCTCTACTGTGTCCTGCTTTACTGTGTCCTGCTCTACTGTGTCCTGCTTTACTGTGTCCTGCTCTACTGTGTCCTGTTTTACTGTGTCCTGCTTCACTGTGTCCTGCTTTACTGTGTCCTGCTTTACTGTGTCCTGCTCTACTGTGTCCTGCTCTACTGTGTCCTGCTTTGCTGTGTCCTGCTCTACTGTGTCCTGTTTTACTGTGTCCTGCTTCACTGTGTCCTGCTTTACTGTGTCCTGCTTTACTGTGTCCTGCTTCATTGTGTCCTGCTTTACTGTGTCCTGCTCTAATGTGTCCTGCTTTACTGTGTCCTGCTCTACTGTGTCCTGCTTTACTGTGTCCTGCTCTACTGTGTCCTGCTCTACTGTGTCCTGCTTTACTGTGTCCTGCTCTACTGTGTCCTGCTCTACTGTGTCCTGCTTTGCTGTGTTCTGCTCTACTGTGTCCTGCTCTAATGTGTCCTGCTTTACTGTGTCCTGCTCTACTGTGTCCTGCTCTACTGTGTCCTGCTTTACTGTGTCCTGCTCTACTGTGTCCTGCTCTACTGTGTCCTGCTTTGCTGTGTTCTGCTCTACTGTGTCCTGCTCTAATGTGTCCTGCTTTACTGTGTCCTGCTCTACTGTGTCCTGCTTTACTGTGTCCTGCTCTACTGTGTCCTGCTTCATTGTGTCCTGCTTTACTGTGTCCTGCTTCATTGTGTCCTGCTTTACTGTGTCCTGCTTCATTGTGTCCTGCTTTACTGTGTCCTGCTTTACTGTGTCCTGTTTTACTGTGTCCTGTTTTACTGTGTCCTGCTTCACTGTGTCCTGCTTTACTGTGTCCTGCTTTACTGTGTCCTGCTTTACTGTGTCCTGCTTTACTGTGTCCTGCTCTACTGTGTCCTGCTTCACTGTGTCCTGTTTTACTGTGTCCTGCTTTACTGTGTCCTGCTTCACTGTGTCCTGTTTTACTGTGTCCTGCTTTACTGTGTCCTGCTTCACTGTGTCCTGCTCTACTGTGTCCTGCTTTACTGTGTCCTGCTTTACTGTGTCCTGCTTTACTGTGTCCTGCTTTACTGTGTCCTGCTTTACTGTGTCCTGCTTTACTGTGTCCTGCTTTACTGTGTCCTGCTTTACTGTGTCCTGCTTCACTGTGTCCTGCTTTACTGTGTCCTGCTCTACTGTGTCCTGCTTTACTGTGTCCTGCTTCACTGTGTTCTGCTTTACTGTGTCCTGCTCTACTGTGTCCTGCTTTACTGTGTCCTGCTTCAATGTGTCCTGCTTTACTGTGTCCTGCTTCACTGTGTCCTGCTTTACTGTGTCCTGCTCTACTGTGTCCTGCTTTACTGTGTCCTGCTTTACTGTGTCCTGCTTTACTGTGTCCTGCTTTACTGTGTCCTGCTTTACTGTGTCCTGCTTCACTGTGTCCTGCTTTACTGTGTCCTGCTTCACTGTGTCCTGCTTTACTGTGTCCTGCTCTACTGTGTCCTGCTTTACTGTGTCCTGCTTTACTGTGTTCTGCTTTACTGTGTCCTGCTTTACTGTGTCCTGCTCTACTGTGTCCTGCTTTACTGTGTCCTGCTTCACTGTGTCCTGCTTTACTGTGTCCTGCTTCATTGTGTCCTGCTTTACTGTGTCCTACTTCACTGTGTCCTGCTTTACTGTGTCCTGCTTTACTGTGTCCTACTTCACTGTGTCCTGCTTTACTGTGTCCTACTTCACTGTGTCCTGCTTTACTGTGTCTTGCTTCATTGTGTCCTGCTTTACTGTGTCCTGCTTTACTGTGTCCTGCTTTACTGTGTCCTGCTTCACTGTGTCCTGTTTTACTGTGTCCTGCTTTACTGTGTCCTGCTTTACTGTGTCCTACTTCACTGTGTCCTGCTTTACTGTGTCCTACTTCACTGTGTCCTGCTTTACTGTGTCCTGCTTCACTGTGTCCTGCTTTACTGTGTCCTGCTTTACTGTGTCCTGCTTTACTGTGTCCTGCTTCACTGTGTCCTGTTTTACTGTGTCCTGCTTTACTGTGTCCTGCTTTACTGTGTCCTGTTTTACTGTGTTCTGCTTTACTGTGTCCTGCTTTACTGTGTCCTGCTCTACTGTGTCCTGCTTTACTGTGTCCTGCTCTACTGTGTCCTGCTTTTCTGTGTCCTACTTCACTGTGTCCTGCTTTACTGTGTCTTGCTTTACTGTGTCCTGCTTTACTGTGTCCTACTTCACTGTGTCCTGCTTTACTGTGTCCTGCTTCATTGTGTCCTGCTTTACTGTGTCCTACTTCACTGTGTCCTGCTTTACTGTGTCCTACTTCACTGTGTCCTGCTTTACTGTGTCTTGCTTCATTGTGTCCTGCTTTACTGTGTCCTACTTCACTGTGTCCTGCTTTACTGTGTCCTACTTTACTGTGTCCTGCTTTACTGTGTCTTGCTTTACTGTGTCCTGCTTCACTGTGTCCTGCTTCACTATGCAGAGTATGTAGGGTCGTTATGCAGGTTGGCTGCCAATATCTTGCTGCCAATTTTGTCAAGGCTGGGAACCAAAGCAATCATAGTACACTAGGGGAGGGAGAGAGAGCACAACTTTGTAGTACCCACAGTCAGTGGCCAGGCTTCAAACACCTTGTATTGTACAGCAATAATAAAATAGACTGCCTGCACATGTCAAAGCCAGTCATAGCATGAACCAGTTCAAGAAGAGTGCCAAAAGGTGCCTAGTGAATGTAGCCACAGAAAGGCAGGAGAATGATTTTTTATTTGTTTTAGCTAACACATATAAATATAAATAACTCATTTTACTTTATTCTTAGTATATCTTCTATACAGTATAATAATAAGATATTATCTTGTTTATAGTATAATACTAAGGTATTAAAAGGACCCCAATGGAAATAACTCACTTTGTCTGACTTTTTATTGGGTTATCTTAGGTTCTCTGCACATATATCTTATATTATCTTATCTTATATTATATTATCTTATCTTATCTTATATACTGCTGTTTATGATAATCTACATAACTATTTTTATGTATCCCTGAACAAACTTACTTACTAAGGTACCTACTTACTGCTAGGTGAAGATGAAGAGTTGTTGGGATTTTTAGCTAGGTATGTGAAGGGTTAGCACTCAGGATAACCCAGGAAATCAGTGCGTCATCGAAGACGCACTGCGTCAGTGCGTCATCGAAGCCTGTCTGTCTTCTTTCCAGTGAGGTCCCGTAATCTTGTCCCCCAGCATATGACCCACATCAGTCGATTAACACCTAGGTGCCTACTTATTGGAAGGTGAACAGGGACAGCAGGTTGTAAGCCGGAAGCAATACTACTCATCTACTTACCACCACTTCCACTTAATTTTCTGTCCTTCTCCTCCTCCTCCTCCTCCTCCTCCTCCTTCTTCTTCTTTTCACTTCTCTAATAGTGACCTCTTGTCCATCCTATTAACGGCATCCTGAACAACACAGTGAGAGTTTCTAGATTCATCACAGCAACTAATCCTTAGCCAGAAGGAGCTAGATAAACTAGACGATAGGAACTTTTAGGTCTACCTAATTTTCCCCTGAAATTCATGCTTTCCGTTTTCTCTTACATTTTTTTAATGAAATGTGGAGTGCAATTTGTGTAGAGTTTAGTGTCGTAAGAATTCCCTTTCGTTTGAAGTTTATTCAGGTATACACAAATACAATTACATAGATTATCATACATAACAGCATATGTATAGAGAACTCAGGATAATCCAAAAAAAGTCAGACAAAGTGACTTATTTCCATTGAGGTCCGGGATAGTAAGTAGACGGGTGACAACGTCAAATATGTCTCTTGTTTATCATAATACTGAATCAGTTATTAAATCTGAAAATAGCTTCAACTTCTCTCATTATTATTATTATTATTATTATTATTATTATTATTATTATTATTATTATTATTATTATTATTATTATTACTATTATTATTATTATTATTAGTAGTAGTAGTAGTAGTAGTAGAAGTTAAAGTAGGAGTTATAGTTTAATATTAGTGATAGAAGTAGTTGTAGTCTTGCAGAGTAATCGTAGTAGCAGATGAAATTTAGAAATTACCTGGAGTTTACCTGGAGAGAGTTCCGGGGGTCAACGCCCCCGCGGCCCGGTCTGTGACCAGGCATCCTGGTGGATCAGAGCCTGATCAACCAGGCTGTTACTGCTGGCTGCACGCAAACCAACATACGAGCCACAGCCCGGCTGATCAGGAACCGACTTTAGGTGCTTGTCCAGTGCCAGCTTGAAGACTGCCAGGGGTCTGTTGGTAATCCCCCTTATGTATGCTGGGAGGCAGTTGAACAGTTATAATAGTCATAATAGTCGTAGGCGTAGTATAATTACGTAGTTACAGTAGCAGTAGTAGTACTAGTAGTAGTAGTAGTAGTAGTAGTAGTAGTAGTAGTAGTAGTAGTAGTAGTAGTAGTAGTAGTAGTAGCAGCGGTTGTAGCAGTAGCAATAGTAGTAGTAGTAGTAATGCTGTGGTATCAGTAACTGTGTGATCAATCTCTCATTTTTACAACATTTATCCCCCACCAACACCGCCGTTGAAAAATTGGCTACCAGTTTTAGCCCTGCCTCTCCCGACCGGAAAAAGAATAAATCACCAGTCAACCAACGTTCCCGGCTGCCCGTTGACACGCGTTGCAGATACAGGCTAAGAGGGAGCTCCCACTCAACTGGTTGGTTGATTAGTTGGATGGCTAATTAGGATTGAATTCTTTTGTATACACCAAAGCATGTAAACTTCTTTTGTCACCTCCAGTCTAGAATACTACCCTAAACACAAGGATACAAGTAAACTTCAACATATATGGCCCTCTCGGTGTAGATTTTCCATGTATCCCGCAGGCTGCTTATTCTTAGAAGAGGATTAATTAATCAATATGAATGTCCACAGGAATGCAGCTGGAGTCAACAGCCGGCAGATATAAGGATGATTACAGATGCATCCGGCGATTTGTTATATAGTAAAGAGTCAGCGAGTATAAAGTCATTTTCAGTCACTTTCTTAAACATTATTCCCTTGACTATCCACCTACTGAGGCATATAAAAATACTACATAAGCCTATATGAGGCGGCAAGTTATGTGTTAATATTTTTAATTAAAATTGCATGCCACAAGCTCTAAGAAAATATTATGTATATGCTTGTAAGAGATAATATTTTACAAATAAATATTTCGTAAACAGTATGTATATTTCCGTAATTTCTCACGCGCCAGCATCCACAAGATGGATTGTGCATGAGCTACTACAGGAAGCAATCACTTCGGCAGGCAAAAAAAAAAAATCACGAAGAAGGTGAAAATTAATTAGGCTGCATATATATATATATATATATATATATATATATATATATATATATATATATATATATATATATATATATATATATATATATATATATATCCGCCTGCTGGCAGTGAGAGCCCCTCATGCTGGGGACTTTCTGTTGGCTGTTCCCAACTCCAGCCTTGGCACACGCCTCGACCCACAGACCATCCGCATCGGTGTTGCCCTTCGACTTGCCGCCCCTATTCTCGCCGAACACAGGTGTATTTGTGGCAGTGAAGCAGCAGACCGATTCGGGTACCATGGTCTTGTGTGCCCTAAATCCGAGGGAAAGATTGCAAGACATGAGGAGGTTAATAACATTATCAAGAGGAGCCTCACAACAGCTGGATGCCCAGCAGTAAGGGAGCCACCCCAACTATGCAGATCTGATGGCAGCCAGAAGCGTCCAGATGGTATCACCCTTCAAGCCTGGTCAGATGGGAAGCAGGTGGTGTGGGACTATACATGTACATCTACCTTGGCTGATACCTATCTCCAATACACCAGGGAGGAAGGAGGGGCAGCTGCCAGCTTTAGGGAGTCCCAAAAGTCTAGAAAATATGGAGAACTTGCCCATCATTATATGTTTGTTCCCATTATATGTTTGTTCCCAAGTGTCAGGGGCCCGAGACTGTTCAACTGCCTCCCAGCACACATAAGGGGGATTACCAACAGACCCCTGGCAGTCTTCAAGCTGGCACTGGACAAGCACCTAAAGTCAGTTCCTGATCAGCCGGGCTGTGGCTCGTACGTTGGTTTGCGTGCAGCCAGCAGCAACAGCCTGGTTGATCAGGCGCTGATCCACCAGGAGGCCTGGTCACAGACCGGGCCGCGGGGGCGTTGACCCCCGAAACTCTCTCCAGGTATCTCCAGGTATTCCAGGCTCAGAGACCCTTGGCTCATGGGGAAAGAGTGCATCTAATTTCCTTAAGGAGCTGGGAAAAAGACTCATCAGGGTAACTAGGGATCCCAGGGCAGCTAGTTTTCTGTTCCAGCGGCTCAGTGCGGCTGTTCAAAGGGGTAATGCATGCTGCATTTTGGGCACACGCCCCAGCTCTGAGGAGCTGGATGAGATTTTCGCCTTATAATCGGTGATACACACGTAACAACATGTACCGTATATGCCACCTTTATATCAACAATGTATCTCTTAAATCTTCTGTGCCATATTATGTAATAAAATATTCCTATTGGTAAAAAAAATAGTTTAAAAGATGGGGCGGTAGGGGAAGTGGAATATTCAAATGGCTTCAGGAAGAAATCCAAATATTCTTCCTTGAAGCCTTTTTATCCACTTCTCCGAGGCTATGGGTCCCACAATTTACACCAGAGGTGGACCCCTATCTATCTATCTATCTATCTATCTATCTATATATATATATATATATATACATATATATATATATATATATATATATATATATATATATATATATAAATATATATATATATATATATATATAGATATATATATATATATATAAATATATAGATATATATATATATATATATATATATATATATATATATATATATATATATATATATATATATATATATATTAAATTAATCTATCAATTCCCTTTTGCGATGACCAACAAGGGCGCTGAAAGTACCGAATCCTAGTCGACTGACAGCCAGGAAAGTGATGAAAATACCTTTGAGCTGAATACTGCCAATCTGTAATTAATCTCCGCTGTGACGGCAGCAGCCCGGGTATGTGCTCTCTCTGCCTCCCCCGCCACCTCTAATAACCCCAGCAATCAGTACTTTTAAAAGACATTTTTCTTTTCTCTCTTTGTATTTTTTTGGATTTTAGGTTAGCACGTCGACAGTTTCCCCCACGAGAATAAGATAAACTAAAGAAAGAAATGTCATGCACAGCCACGTCTCTTTTAAGACGTGAGGCTATTTTATAATATATAAGTAATTCGCACATGGAAAACGAAAACTTATAACGACGTTTCCGTCCGATTCGGACCATTAACTAGCCACACAGAGAGGTGCGAAGGGAAGGAGAGAGCCAGAGTGGCGAAGGACGTGAGTGGAAGAACGAGAGGAGAGAGTAGTAATATTATAGTAGTATAAGTGGTAGTGTGTAATAGTAGAAGTAGTGAAACAATGATAGAGGGGGCAATAAAAAAGTAATAGTGGTATCGAGAAAGGGGGCCAGAAAGTGGAGCGTTAGCGAAGAAAGAGTAGCAGAAGTGGCAGGAACAGTGGAGGTAGTCAAAGGAACGAGAGAACAGAAGAGAACTGCAGGAGACCTAATGACCCACGGTGGTAGGACAGAACCCTACTGCAGTGTTCCTTCTTTCTTATGTTCTTATGTAACCCCACAGGATAGAGCCCACCTGGGCAGGAGACAGGAAAGGCAATGAAAATATAGAGAAGGTGAAGAAGTAGGGAGAGGAGGTGGTAACGATTAGGTCAAGTCACGAGCATTTGATAATGGAGTGAGAAAGGAAGGAAGACATATTACAGAGACAGTCATTCTATTAACTGGTCATCTGTCAGAACTGTCTGCTATTTTTCTAGCCTTCACATTATCAAATGCTCCAAACTTCAGAACTAGACCTGAACATTCAAATGGTATAAAATACCGACAGGTTGTTAGGTAAGACACATATGCAACAGTTAGGTATCTTTATTTCGAAACGTTTCGCCTACACAGTAAGCTTCTTCAGTCGAATTCAGAAAAGTTGATAGAAGCAGAAGAGCTACTTGAAGACGATGTAATCAGTCCATCACCCTTGAAGTTTTAAGGTGGTCAGTCCCTCAATACTCTTCTCCAGACTGAGGGTCTGACCACCTCAAAACTTCAATGGTGATGGACTGATTACATTGTCTTCAAGTCTCTTCTGCTTCTATCAACTTTTCTGTACTCGACTGAAGAAGCCTACTGTATAGGCGAAACGTTTCGAAATAAAGATACCTAACTGTTGCATATGTGTCTTACCTAACAGAACTAGACCTGATCAGTACCTCCTCTCTTTACCTCTTCAACTTTCCAATATTTTCATAGAGTTTCCTATCTTCTGCCTAGGTAGGTTCTCTCCTATGGGGTTTTTTGTCCTTCAGGGTTTTGTCCAACTCCCGTATGCCATTAGCTCTCCTGCATTTCTTCTTAGTTCTCTTGTTCTTTAGACTACCTCCACTGTTGCTGCTATTTCTACTACTGTTTTTTTCACTTCCACTACTACCTTCCTATTGCCACCTCTACTGCTGCTGCTACTACTACCACTACTACTACTACTACTACTACTACTACTACTACTACTACTTCTACTACTATTCCTACTACTACTACTAACTGCTACTAATACTATTACAGTATTAGTACTCCCTTCTCTCATTCTTCCATTCCCGTTTCTCTCCCCTGTATATATTCTGGCTTCCATCCCTTCACACCTTTCTATGTGCTAGTTAATGGTCCTAGGCGGACTGAAGCGTCGTCATAAGTTTGAGTCACTTATGTGCGGTTATGTGTGAATTATCCCAGCCATGGTATTGTACCTTATTTTCATGCCATGTTAAAATGCAAAGTACCCACTGAACTCCATCATGTGGGCTGTATAATTGGGGAGGACGAAAACTATACCGATGTTAATATGCCTAAACTACTTTTGTTAGAGCAAGTTAACAGATTTTCGAAGTTAACAGACGAATGCCTTCTTCTTTAATCCGTTTGCGTAATAATAATTCGGGATAATAATTATCCCGAACCGCGAATTTTACGCCTTGTAAGTCTGGCATCTAGGCCTTTTAAGAGTTAATATTTATATATTTTTTTTAATATAGGGACGTATCACCTCTGGAACTGACTGAGGACCCACAGCCTCAGAAAAGAATAAACGTACATCAGCGAAAACACAGGTTTTTTTTTTTCACAGAGCTGTTTTATATTTTCTTTTCCTAATAACCCATAACTCTAGGCTAATTTCTAAAATACTGCTCGTTGAACCAGTACGCCAAACAGGGACTAGAATGAAATTAGCCTAGAGTCATCCACACCATCGTGTGTCCTTGGGTAGCGAGTACAACATCCAGTTCCGCTGGATGCGCTGCTCTTAAGGATCGTATGGTCCAGTGGATAAGGGCGTCATGTGTTTTCGCCCACCATGAGGCAGGCCAAAGCAGCATGGGTTCGAGTCCTTGGCTCGTGCAATGTTGTTATTGATAAATATATATATATATATATATATATATATATATATATATATATATATATATATATATATATATATATATATATATGTCGTGCCGAATAGGCAGAACTTGCGATCTTGGCTTAAATAGCAACGCTCATCTTGCCAAATAGGACAAGTGAAAATTTGTGTATGCAATAATTTCGCCAAAATCATTCTTTAGTATTAAATTATTGTAAACAAATCTAAAATATATTTAGATGGGTTAGGCTAAAATAAATTGCGCTTGTTATAACATGGTTAGGTAAGTTTTCTAAGTTCCTTTTGGTGCAAAATTATAAATTTTTGCATCAGCATTAATGAAAAAAAATATATCTTTAAACGTATAAGAGAAAATTTTAGAAAGGACTTAATTTTAAATTGCTAATTGACGAATTTTACATATTTGGTACGATATATATATATATATATATATATATATATATATATATATATATATATATATATATATATATATATATATATTCTCTTTTCCTAGCAACCTTTAATTTTCATTCCCCAATCGCCTCCTTCACCCTCTTTCCCTTATTCCCCAATCACCCTGTACCTTCCCTATCAAGGTGGCAGCTGAGACTAATGACATGACGTAACTAATGGCACAGGAAAGCGAGGAGGGAAGTTGCACCACTGGTGGGGAGTAGAGGGGAGCTGCACAACTGGTGGGGAGTAGAGAGGGAGCTGCACAACTGGTGGGGAGTAGAAGGGAGCTGCGCAGCTGGTGGGGAGTAGAGGGAAGTTGCACCACTGGTGGGGAGTAGAGGGAAGTTGCACCACTGGTGGGGACTAGAGGGAAGTTGCACAACTGGTGGGGAGTAGAGGGGAGTTGCACCACTGGTGGGGAGTATTAGGGGAGTTGCACCACTGGTGGGGAGTAGAGGGGAGGAGGGGAGTTGCACCACTGGTGGGGAGTAGATGGAAGTTGCACCACTGGTGGGGAGTAGAGGGAAGTTGCACCACTGGTGGGGAGTAGAGGGGAGTTGCACCACTGGTGGGGAGTAGAGGGAAGTTGCACCACTGGTGGGGAGTAGAGGGAAGTTGCACCACTGGTGGGGAGTAGAGGGGAGCTGCACAACTGGTGGGGAGTAGAGGGGAGCTGCACAACTGGTGGGGAGTAGAGGGGAGCTGCACAACTGGTGGGGAGTAGAGGGGAGCTGCACAACTGGTGGGGAGTAGAGGGGAGCTGCACAACTGGTGAGGAGTAGAGGGGAGCTGCACAACTGGTGGGGAGTAGAGGGGAGCTGCACAACTGGTGGGGAGTAGAGGGGAGCTGCAAAACTGGTGGGGAGTAGAGGGGAGCTGCACAACTGGTGGGGAGTAGAGGGGAGCTGCGCAACTGGTGGGGAGTAGAGGGGAGCTGCACAACTGGTGGGGAGTAGAGGGGAGCTGCACAACTGGTGGGGAGTAGAGGGGAGCTGCACAACTGGTGGGGAGTAGAGGGGAGCTGCACAACTGGTGGGGAGTAGAGGGGAGCTGCACAACTGGTGGGGAGTAGAGGGGAGCTGCACAACTGGTGGGGAGTAGAGGGGAGCTGCACAACTGGTGGGGAGTAGAGGGGAGCTGCGCAACTGGTGGGGAGTAGAGGGGAGCTGCACAACTGGTGGGGAGTAGAGGGGAGCTGCATAACTGGTGGGGAGTAGAGCGGAGCTGCACAACTGGTGGGGAGTAGAGGGGAGCTGCACAACTGGTGGGGAGTAGAGGGGAGCTGCACAACTGGTGGGGAGTAGAGGGGAGCTGCGCAACTGGTGGGGACTAGAGGGGAGCTGCACAACTGGTGGGGAGTAGAGGGGAGCTGCACAACTGGTAGGGAGTAGAGGGGAGCTGCACAACTGGTGGGGAGTAGAGGGGAGCTGCACAACTGGTGGGGAGTAGAGGGGAGCTGCACAACTGGTGGGGAGTAGAGGGGAGGTGCACAACTGGTGGGGAGTAGAGGGGAGCTGCACAACTGGTGGGGAGTAGAGGGGAGCTGCACAAGTGGTGGGGAGTAGAGGGGAGCTTCGCAACTGGTGGGGAGTAGAGGGGAGCTGCACCACTGGTGGGGAGTAGAGAGGAGCTGCACAACTGGTGGGGAGTAGAGGGGAGCTGCGCAACTGGTGGGGAGTAGAATGGTGCTGCACAACTGGTGGGGAGTAGAGGGGAGCTGCACAACTGGTGGGGAGTAGAGGGGAGCTGCACAACTGGTGGGGAGTAGAGGGGAGCTGCACAACTGGTGGGGAGTAGAGGGGAGCTGCGCAACTGGTGGGGAGTAGAGGGGAGCTGCACCACTGGTGGGGAGTAGAGGGGAGCTGCACAACTGGTGGGGAGTAGAGGGGAGCTGCGCAACTGGTGGGGAGTAGAGGGGAGCTGCGCAACTGGTGGGGAGTAGAGGGGAGCTGCACAACTGGTGGGGAGTAGAGGGGAGCTACACAACTGGTGGGGAGTAGAGCGGAGCTGCACAACTGGTGGGGAGTAGAGGGGAGCTGCACAACTGGTGGGGAGTAGAGGGGAGCTGCACAACTGGTGGGGAGTAGAGGGGAGCTGCACAACTGGTGGGGAGTAGAGGGGAGCTGCGCAACTGGTGGGGAGTAGAGGGGAGCTGCACAACTGGTGGGGAGTAGAGGGGAGCTGCACAACTGGTGGGGAGTAGAGGGGAGCTGCACAACTGGTGGGGAGTAGAGGGGAGCTGCGCAACTGGTGGGGAGTAGAGGGGAGCTGCACCACTGGTGGGGAGTAGAGGGGAGCTGCACAACTGGTGGGGAGTAGAGGGGAGCTGCGCAACTGGTGGGGAGTATAGGGGAGCTGCACAACTGGTGGGGAGTAGAGGGGAGCTGCACAACTGGTGGGGAGTAGAGGGGAGCTGCACAACTGGTGGGGAGTAGAGGGGAGCTGCACAACTGGTGGGGAGTAGAGGGGAGCTGCGCAACTGGTGGGGAGTAGAGGGGAGCTGCACCACTGGTGGGGAGTAGAGGGAAGTTGCACCACTGGTGGGGAGTAGAGGGGAGTTGCACCACTGGTGGGGAGTATTAGGGGAGTTGCACCACTGGTGGGGAGTAAAGGGGAGGAGGGGAGTTGCACCACTGGTGGGGAGTAGAGTGGAGGAGGGAAAGTGCTGAAAGTCTGGAGAGAGAGAGAGAGAGAGAGAGAGAGAGAGAGAGAGAGAGAGAGAGACGTCCCACATCCTTCGTTTATAATCACCTCTCACAAAGGCAAGAAAGTGGGAGGAGGATATGAATGAGGCTAAAGGGAAGATGAAGAAGACGGGTGAATAGCGAGAGGGAAGGAGGGGAGAGGATGATGACTGGGAGAGGGTAGAAAAAAAGGAAGGAAAAAATGAGGCAGGAAGGATAAGAGAAAAGAGGGGGAAAGAGAATACGCTTGACATGAATTATTTAGGCAAGTCGCCATCTGCTGCTCCTTGTGCGGCGGGAAGTTGCTATAGAAATTCTCCGTAACAGTGGCAACTTTGACCTAAACATCTCCGGTGTTGCCTGGGAAACCAGCGAGAGAGGGGGAGAGTAGCCACGAACCTCAGAGAGAGAGAGAGAGAGAGAGAGAGAGAGAGGATCTGCTCTTAACTGAGTTCGAATGGACAGTGAAAGCGGCATTGTCACCTTCCCTCTGTCCTCTCTTCGTCTTTTTCTCATTTCTCTTCGTCTTTCTTTTCTTTTCTTTCTATCGTATTCACCTTCTCCTCATCTTCCTCTTTTTTTTTCTTCCTCCGACTCCTGTTTCTACTCCTCCTACTCTTTTTTTCCCCTTTTTCTCTTCCTTCTCTCCCTTTTTCTCCTCTCTTCCTCCTTTTGCTTCTTTTCTTCCTTTTCCTCCTCCCCATCCTTCTGGTATTATTCCTCCTTCTCCTCCTGTACCTTTTCCACCTTCTTCCTTTTCTTCTTCGTCTTCTTCTTTCTCTTCGTCTCCCCCTTTTTCTTTTTTCTGCCTCCTCATTCCCCTCTTGTTTTTTTTCTTCCTTGTCGTCTTCCTCTTCCTTTTCTTCCACTTTCTTCCTTTCTTCTTCGTCTTCTTCTTTCTCTCCGCCTCCTCCTTTCTTTTTCTTCTTTTTCTTCATTTTACTGTTGCTTCTTTTAAATTGGCATTTGCACCTTTCTTAATTGACATGTTGAGGATTGTTGCTAGTGGCACACATAGTGCCTCTCCTTCTCTCTCTCTCTTTCTCTCTCTGTCTCTCTCTCTCTCTCTGTCTCTCTCTCTCTCTCTCTCTCTCTCTCTCTCTCTCTCTCTCTCTCTCTCTCTCTCTCTCTCTCTCTCTCTCTCTCTCTCTCTTTCTCTCTCTTTCTCTCTCTTTCTCAGGACCCATGGGTTGATGTTATCTCGTCCCACCGCCTTCGAGGTATCTAACACTTGCTGGTGCACTCTACCGCCTCAGTGTGCTGGAAGTTTTTCTGTCTCCTCTGAGAGTAACTCTCGTGCGGAGCTCTTCACAAACTTCCCGGTCATTCCTTGTGAGATCACCTCCTTCCTTTCTCAGATTACCTGGACCCTTACTATTGCTTTCCTCCTGATGTGGCTGTATAACAACATTGGGTCAGATTTGGCTTTCAATTCTATGTCAATCTCAAACTGCCCCTGGGCAGTTTCTTCTTCTCAGTTACTTGTTTTCCCGAGTTCCTTGCCTTCTGTACATTTTCCATCCTCTCCTCTGGCTTATTTGGTTTTAGCTTCTCTCTTCCCATTGTTTCTATTCCTCCCGGGTACGTTCCTGCACCTGGGTCATTCCCCTCTAGACTGGACCTCGTACAAGAATTGCCTCATGCAAACAAACCATACCCCCGGCCGGGATTGAACCCGCGGTCATAGAGTCTCATTACGATTTCTTGAGTCATGTTGACGGCAGTAAAGGGACTTCTAGATTCACGGCCACGCTAGCTGGAGATTCACTGTCAGATGTGCTAACCCTATGGTGTAGAAATATACCTAGAATCTTATTTTAGCTGGTCTAGTGGCTAACGCGACGGGCTGGACCGCGGGTTCAATCCCGGCCGTTTATTTGCAACAACGATTTCTTGAGTCTTGCCTCATGCCTGTGTACTCACCTAGTTGAGGTTGCAGGGGTTGAGTCCAAGCTCCTGTGTGTGTGTGTGTGTGTGTGTGTGTGTGTGTGTGTGTGTGTGTGTGTGTGTGTGTGTGTGTACTCACCTAGTTGTACTCACCTAGTTGAGTTTGCAGGGGTCGAGTCCAAGCTCCTGGCCCCGCCTCTTCACTGGTCGCTACTAGGTCACTCTCCCTCAACCGTGAGCTTTATCATACCTCTGCTTAAAGCTATGTATGGATCCTGCCTCCACTACATCGCTTCCCAAACTATTCCACTTACTGACTACTCTGTGGCTGAAGAAATACTTCCTAACATCCCTGTGATTCATCTGTGTCTTCAACTTCCAACTGTGTCCCCTTGTTACTGTGTCCAATCTCTGGAACATCCTGTCTTTGTCCACCTTGTCAATTCCTCTCAGTATTTTGTATGTCGTTATCATGTCCACCCTACCTCT
>NC_091304.1:5224212-5231712 GCF_038502225.1 Cherax quadricarinatus | reverse complement strand
AGACTCGAGTCATCCTGGATATATATGATCTCAGATGAAGTGATGTTCTGGAGAAGGGTACAGCCAGAGTGAAGTTGCTGCTTTCTGCCCGTCTTGTGGTATGGAAGCTTGCTTCACGCTGTTCTCGAAGTGAATCCAAGTGTGGTAGTTTGCCAATATTGGTTTTGTACATAACAGTAAGGCCACCCACAACCCTACTGTGTTGAAAGCTCTGCTGAAATGACAGATCTATCCAGCATGGGTCCAGGCGAGAGATGAGACGTCTTGCTCTGTTCTCTACTCTGTCAAGCAGTCGCAGATGAGAGGTGGTGGCAGGCAAACCAAGAAAGTGGAGCATACTCAAGGTGTGAGCGTACTTGTGCCTCATACAGAATCTTGCAACCCCTACTGTCAAGCAGATGCGAGATACGGCGAAGTGCTGTAAGCTTCCTGGCTGCCTTGTTTGCAAGATTTACAACGTGGTTCTTCATGGTCAGTTTGGAGCCATATTTCACCCCTAGGTACCAACACCCTCTCATTCATCCTTACTACTGCACCGACATTACCCTCATGGTGCCTAGAGACCATCATCATTTGTGTTCTCTCTGGTGCAAATGTTACTTGTTATCTAGTTCCCCAAGCTGACATAGCTCTTAGCTGGTGATTGATGTAGCTTAGAGCAGCTGGCATTTCTTCTCTTGGATAAGTGAATGTCAGTGTACAGTTGTTTGCATATGCATGGAATTCTTTGATGAGATGAAGAATGTCCTTGAAATAGACATTCCATAACAATGGTCCCAGCATGCTTCCTTGTGGAACACTTGCCCCAATAGGATGTCTTGCTGATTCCGTTCCATTGACAACTGCCCTTAGAGATCCACCATGAAGGTAATCACTGAGGAGACATAGCGTAGAGCCTGCCATTCCCAGAGCTTGCAGTTTTGCTAAGAGGCCCTGGTGCCACACCAAGCCTAACCCTGACTACTACATCATCAGCCAGTCTGTTCACACTTTTAGTTGCTCCATGAACGTACTTATCTATGTTCATGTTATCATAATGCAGTTAGAAGCTACTCAGGCTTCTAACTGCTTTTATAAATCATTATTTCATTATTATAAACTATTACCCTTGGATAGAGAATGTCGTGAGTACTTGATAAGTAATCTAATGTTTGAAGTTAATATCCTGGTGTGTGTTCGAGTCTCCGTTCCAATTAGGTTGTAAAATAGCGCAATTTGTAACTGTCGACAAATTTCGGGCTGTGTATTCGTACGTTGGTTTGCGTGTGGCTAAGCAGTAACAAACTGGATGATCAAGCCCTGATCCACCGAAAAGTCTGGTCATGGACCGGACCCCGGGGGCGTTGACCCTCGAAACAACCTTCACGTATATTCCAGGTAACACTGCACCACGATTTTATTTTCCTAATATGGTATATTAAAGGCAGTTAATTCTCCGTTTGCAACTGAGTCTACATTTTACCTGGGGATTAAAGTAATCTCTCATATATACACTAAAAGACATGGTATAAACCTTGGTAATAAATACCGACAAGTTGGTTTAGAAAGACACGTAAGCAAACACTATAACATATTTATTAGAAAACGTTTCGGTCCTGGGACCTTGATCACTTCTAACATACAGAGGTAGAAAGACATTATATATATAGGCGGAGAGTGAGATGTGACGCACGTGACCTGAGGAATATCATAAGAACATAAGAATGGAGGAACACTGTAGAAGGCCTACTGGCCCATGCGAGGCAGGTCCTTATCAAAACAACCTCTACCTATGATGAGGACCAGTAGACGATGAAATCATGTGACTCCTGTGTTGTTGGGTTGGTGCTGCTTAAGTATCATGTATGCCAATGTTTTTGAAATTTTGTAGTTTCCAGTGTTGCGTTCTATAGTGTCGGTGACGGTGATTAGTGAGGCTTCTAGGCACCGTCGGCGTCTGAGGTCTGGTTCGGTGAGAACGAGTTGTGCCTCGTTCCAGTTCATCAAATGCCCCGTGGAGTCTCTGTGGAGGACACAGGCGTACCTTACATCGTCTCTGTTAGAGGCATTTCGATGCTCATTCAGGCGGACTGCAAGATCTCTGCCTGTCTCGCCTACATATTTCTTGGGACAGAACCCACAGGGGATAGTGTAGACGCCTGCTGTAGAAGTTAGAGGTGTGGGGCTGCGTTTAGTAGTGAGGTCTTTGATAGAGGATGTGTTTATGGTGGAAACGTTGATGTTACTCATAGCAAGTGCCCGGCGAGTATTCGTGGCAACATCGCCACATGGGAGTATTATGAACTGTTTAGGGGGCTGTTCCATGGGCGGTTTGTTGAGGATAGCTTGTGCCTTGAGTCTGCAATCTCGGATGAAGAAAGATGGGAACTGAAGACGTGTAAAGGCTTGTGTTATGTAAGTGCATTCTTCTTCTAGAAAACAAGGGCTGGAGATGCGAAGAGCTCTCAAGAAGAAGCCAATGAGGACTCCTCTCTTAGTGCGGGTATCTTGGTGTGAATAAAAGTGTATAAGATCGTCCTTGTTGGTAGGTTTTCTATACACTTTGAAGAGAAGTTTGTCACTGTCGGGAGATCTGCACAGTAGAACGTCGAGGAAAGGAAGTTTGCCATCATTTTCGAGTTCAAGTGTAAACTTTATTGATGGTTCAACTGCATTGATCTTGTTGAGAAGGGCCTGGATATTGAGACGTCTTGGATAGAAAACCAATATATCATCAACGTATCTTAGCGATCTAGTGGAACTGTGTGTTAATTTCAACTTCTTCAAGTATCAGGACAACTGTTACAAACAATGCTTTGGGATGGCAATGGGCAGCCCGCTCAGTGCTGTGCTTGCCAACCTCTTCATGGAAAACTTGGAGACAGAGAAATTCAGCACCCTCATTCCCAACACCGTTACCTGGCTAAGATACGTTGATGATATATTGGTTTTCTATCCAAGACGTCTCAATATCCAGGCCCTTCTCAACAAGATCAATGCAGTTGAACCATCAATAAAGTTTACACTTGAACTCGAAAATGATGGCAAACTTCCTTTCCTCGACGTTCTACTGTGCAGATCTCCCGACAGTGACAAACTTCTCTTCAAAGTGTATAGAAAACCTACCAACAAGGACGATCTTATACACTTTTATTCACACCAAGACACCCGCACTAAGAGAGGAGTCCTCATTGGCTTCTTCTTGAGAGCTCTTCGCATCTCCAGCCCTTGTTTTCTAGAAGAAGAATGCACTTACATAACACAAGCCTTTACACGTCTTCAGTTCCCATCTTTCTTCATCCGAGATTGCAGACTCAAGGCACAAGCTATCCTCAACAAACCGCCCATGGAACAGCCCCCTAAACAGTTCATAGTACTCCCATGTGGCGATGTTGCCACGAATACTCGCCGGGCACTTGCTATGAGTAACATCAACGTTTCCACCATAAACACATCCTCTATCAAAGACCTCACTACTAAACGCAGCCCCACACCTCTAACTTCTACAGCAGGCGTCTACACTATCCCCTGTGGGTTCTGTCCCAAGAAATATGTAGGCGAGACAGGCAGAGATCTTGCAGTCCGCCTGAATGAGCATCGAAATGCCTCTAACAGAGACGATGTAAGGTACGCCTGTGTCCTCCACAGAGACTCCACGGGGCATTTGATGAACTGGAACGAGGCACAACTCGTTCTCACCGAACCAGACCTCAGACGCCGACGGTGCCTAGAAGCCTCACTAATCACCGTCACCGACACTATAGAACGCAACACTGGAAACTACAAAATTTCAAAAACATTGGCATACATGATATTTAAGCAGCACCAACCCAACAACACAGGAGTCACATGATTTCATCGTCTACTGGTCCTCATCATAGGCAGAGGTTGTTTTGATAAGGACCTGCCTCGCATGGGCCAGTAGGCCTTCTACAGTGTTCCTCCATTCTTATGTTCTTATGATATTCCTCAGGTCACGTGCGTCACATCTCACTCTCCGCCTATATATATAATGTCTTTCTACCTCTGTATGTTAGAAGTGATCAAGGTCCCAGGACCGAAACGTTTTCTAATAAATATGTTATAGTGTTTGCTTACGTGTCTTTCTAAACCAACTAAAAGACATACACCTCTCAGTACGCATAACACAGAATAATTTAATTAAAGCCTATCACCTAAAATGGGGTCTTTAGACCACAGGTAACGTATTCACCACTAATTAAGAAAATTTTCATCGTTAGCCGAGGGATTAAGTTAAACTGTCAGTATATATAAACAGAGAGATACACGCCTTTAGGTGTATCTAGTTTACCGTATTTAAAATATAATATTTGAAAAGTGTACTGCACGTAAGGATATATCTGACTGAGGTGTGTTTATGTTTGATATTGTTATATATTTATTGTTTAATTTATTACATAATCAGCGAGGAATTAGTTTAATTTTTAATATTGTGTGACAGTAATTCATTATTTTTTCTCCCTATTATGAGTTTAATTTAACTTTTTATTCTTTCTCTCTATTTTAACACATAATGTATTACTGTCCCTCTTGAGCGTTGTACTTATCTGTACTTTACTAATCCATACTTATCTGTACTTAAAACTTTTCATTTAAATCCAGCTGGATACTAGGTCTGTTTTACGTTTAGCTGACGGAGGATCGAGTCTACGCCTCTCCTTTAAATAAAAACAAAATTTTTAAATTTCTGCGCCGAGTTTCGTGACATTTACTCGAACTCATTCCAGCAGCCGTTTTTTCGATCGTCCCTATAGTCGCTCCAGGATATCTTGTGTCCAGGAGAGGGAAGAGAAGGTCCAAAGGGAGACTTGTTAACATTGTACAAAGTATTCAGAGGATTCGAAAGAACAGAGAAACCGGAACGAGAGGACATAGACGGAAGTTAAATATATATAGTCATGGAGGGATGTTAGGTAATACTTATTCAGTCTGAGTGTGGGAAAGAGTGAAATGAATTGAAAGGGGAAGTGGAAGAAGAAGGAGAAGAAGAAGAAGAAGAAGAAGAAGCAGAAGAAGAAGAAGGAGAAGAAGAAGAAGAAGAAGAAGAAGAAGAAGAAGAAGAAGAAGAAGAAGAAGAAGAAGAAGAAGAAGAAGAAGAAGAAGAAGAAGAAGAAGAAGCTAATAAATAACACGAAGAGAATGAAAATAAAAAAAGACTAATATGACAAAAATAATAAGAAGAAACGAATAACAAGAAAAAGATGAGCAGAAAGAAATAGTAAGGATGGAATAATAAGAAGGGAATTATAATTAGAAAGAATAAACAGAAAGTAATAACAAGTGAAATTAAGTGTAATGAAGTAACAGTAGAACATTCACAGCGTCAAGGAACAGTAAAGAAAGATAAGGAAATGAAGGTAAAAAAAAAAATGTTAGGAGGGGGAATCTCCAAGGAGTAAACAGAGAGCTGGTGTTCGTGTGGGATATTTGTGTTGAATCTCCTCCATGTAGCCAACCAGTTCCCCTTCAGCCTTGGTGCAGTGTGGGCACTGTTCCTCAAGTTCTCTCTCTCCCCTCACTTAACTTATCTCTTTCACATCCTCCTCATTCACCCCCTCATTTAATCTCGCCCCCCTCACCGCTCTCCAGTCCATTTGTCACCTCAGGAACATCTGAGGACGCTGCTGCAAGATTTACCTTGAAGGGCTTCGAAGACATCCTCTCCTTTTCATCGGTCAGGCCCGGTCCAGGTGGGTGCCAGAAAATACGTCACAAGGTCACTCACTCGTTTTTGAGGACACACTGGAAGAGAATTCTCTAAAAAAAAAAAAAAGTAATATACGGCGAAATTATCCACTCTGGCTTTTAAATAAATGAAAATATTTGTGTGGGTTAATTCACAAACACAATTTCAAAAGGAAAGAAGAAAAAAATGCCTTTGATACTGAAATGAAAAGCTAACTCTGAAATATATAAACATATCTATACCAACAGTCTTTCCTTTGAAGACATTAGGTGTCCATTTTCCAGGTAGTGAGCACCAGATACTCTTCCGTCAGCGTCATGATAAATTACCGAGATTTTAGGGTGTTATGGCTGCTAGTGGCGGTGTCGGCATCGTCTTCTTCTGCAGATTATGAGTACACCCCCGTTGAGGACCCGCTACAGTCTGTCTGGGACCGCCTCGATAACCTCTCGCAAGAGATCTTCAAGGTGTTCCAGGAAAAGTTGGAAAATCAATTCCAGCAACTGCAGAGGGAAATGAATGAAAAGTTAGAGTCTGTCAAGTCGAAGGTAGAAGTTAAGACTAGCGCCATCAACAACAACATCATGAACAACCTCGGGCACGTGGATAATAAGATGGCCGAAATAAATAGGACCATAACCTCCTGGATGCAGAACTACTACGACGGCCACGTTCGTAATGACCTAGACGAGGCTCGAAGGAAAATAGAGGAACACGTTGACGTCAAAATTTCAGCACTTGAGAACAAGTTCGTGGGAAATATAAACATTCTGATGAATCTTTTAGCCGGCAATGCTTCACGGTCGTCTGGAAGCCTGTTGCCATCAGACGCGACCGTTCCAGCCGGCTCTTCGGCTCTTGTGGAACAAAGGATCAGTAACACAGTGACTACGGCGGTGACGTCTTTGGAGTCCAACTTGAGAGATCAACTGACGCACATCTCTAACGTTGTCACCTCCAGCCATTCTATCGTCGACACCATTAACACCCATGTTTCCAAGATCAATGACAAGCTATCTAGCGGGGACGGCGAAACCGGAACCGGCACTCACTCCTGCCTAAATGACTCGGTAAGTTTAACTTTAGTTCTCTAGGAAGTGACTTTAAACAGTATAATGTAGTGGGCCTGTTAAACCAAGAAGGTAGATTCAGCCAATCTCTTTCAAGCACTCCGATAACTGCTTAAGAGCAGCCACCTCCACAGGGTGAGTTCTGGATATTTTGAATGACTAGCTGAGATCCTCTCATAATGTATGGACTGTCTGAGTATAGACAAAATATACCTATATGGAATCAAATTTAATTAAATCTTACACGATAGTTGAATGATCCATACGGGATTAGTTATCAAACGGAATATACTACTACTACTACTACTGCTACTACTACTGCTACCACTACTACTACCATGATTATTATTATTATTACTACTACTACTACTACTACTACTAATAATAATAATAATAATAATAATAATCTTCCAAGAACCTGGTCATGGACCGGGCCGCAGGGGCGTTGACCCCCGGAACACCCTCCAGGTAAGATAGGAAACCTTGACAATCCCTGGTTCTGCTGGACTCAAAGCCTGGAGTGGTATGTGCTGTTTTATGCTGCAGAGAGTTTGTACTGTTGCTGAATTAGTGATAGAAAACCTCTTTGTTGTAGTAGTGACAGTATTAATAGTAATTATACCATTAGGACAAATTACTAGAACTAGCAAGAGTAGCACTAGTGCAGGAATAATTTAATGCTTATTACTCTTAATGTTTATTAGTTTTAGGTGATTACGTTAAATCAATAGGAATCACGAGCGA
>NC_091304.1:5211712-5219212 GCF_038502225.1 Cherax quadricarinatus | reverse complement strand
ATCACCACCACCATCACCACCATCACCAACACCACCACCATCACCACCATCACCATAATCACCACCAACAACACCACCACCATCACCATAATCACCACCAACACCAACACCACCACCACCATCACCACCACCACAACCACCACCACCATCATCACCAACAACCATCACTATCTCTATAAACAGAACTTCTAGGAAAATATTGACCATCCTGCGACGTGTTTCTCCCCGAAGAACACAGTATTCCACTGTTCTCTCATGAACGAGAGTCACATCACCCATTCAAGGTCTGCTGAGTATAACTCCACACACTATTAGTATATACGCAAACGTAAGCATATATGAATATATATATATATATATATATATATATATATATATATATATATATATATATATATATATATATATATATATATATATATATATATATATATATATATATATATATATATATATATATATATATATATATATATATATATATATATATATATATATATATATTCCAGCGGTATTTAAAGGTAGCCAGGCCTGTGTGTATCCTAGCGGTGTTGAAATGTGATCTCCGAGGCCAGAGGAAACGTAAACAGGTTTCAGCAGGACCCGGCTGTTGTTTGCAGCAGCTGGCATCTCAGCCACTTTTGTTTACAAACGTAATATCGGTTTTCGCTCATCCGCAGTTTGTTTTGTTTCTTTGCTTTACTCTTTTTCGTGGATTTTTTTGGTGTGTGTGTATTTGTTCCGGAGTTTTATTTTTGTTGTTGTTGTTGTTGGGTGTGAATCGAGTTATTTTGGTATAGTTTTTAATTTGAGTTATTCGTGTTTTGTTTTCTTTCACACATACAAACACACACACACACACACACACACACACACACACACACACACACACACACACACACACACACTCGATCGAAGACCAGGCAGAACTACAAAGGGATCTGGACAGGCTGCAGACCTGGTCCAGCAATTGGCTCCTGGAGTTCAATCCCACCAAGTGCAAAGTCATGAAGATTGGGGAAGGGCAAAGAAGACCGCAGACGGAGTACAGTCTAGGGGGCCAGAGACTACAAACCTCACTCAAGGAAAAAGATCTTGGGGTGAGTATAACACCAGGCACATCTCCTGAAGCGCACATCAACAAAATAACTGCTGCAGCATATGCGCGCCTAGCAAATCTCAGAACAGCATTCCGACATCTTAATAAGGAATCATTCAGGACCCTGTACACCGTGTACGTTAGGCCCATATTGGAGTATGCGGCACCAGTTTGGAACCCACACCTAGCCAAGCACGTGAAGAAACTAGAGGAAGTGCAAAGGTTTGCAACAAGACTAGTCCCAGAGCTAAGAGGTATGTCCTACGAGGAGAGGTTAAGGGAAATCAACCTGACGACACTGGAGGACAGAAGAGATAGGGGGGACATGATAACGACATACAAAGTACTGAGAGGAATTGACAAGGTGGACAAAGACAGGATGTTCCAGAGATTGGACACAGTAACAAGGGGACACAGTTGGAAGCGGAAGACACAGACGAATCACAGGGATGTTAGGAAGTATTTCTTCAGCCACAGAGTCGTCAGTAAGTGGAATAGTTTGGGAAGCGATGTAGTGGAGGCAGGATCCATACATAGCTTTAAGCAGAGGTATGATAAAGCTCACGGCTCAGGGAGAGTGACCTAGTAGCGATCAGTGAAGAGGCGGGGCCAGGAGTTCGGACTCGACCCCCGCAACCTCAACTAGGTGAGTACAACTAGGTAGGTGAGTACACACACACACACACACACACACACACACACACACACACACACACACACACACACACACACACACACACACACACACACACATACATACACACACACATACACACAAGCACGTCAAATACGTCAAGCACGTCAAGAAATCAGAGAAAATACAAAGGTTTGCAGCAAGGCTAGTTCCGGAGCTCAGGGGAATGTCCCATAAAAGGTTGAGGGAAATCGGCCTGACGACACTGGAGGACAAGAGGGTTAGGGAAGACATGATAACGACATACAAAATGCTGTGTGGAACAGATAAGGTGGACAGAGACAGGATGTTCCAGAGAGGGGACACAGAAACAAGGAGTCACAATTGGAAGCTGAAGACTCAGACGAGTCACAGAGATGTTAGGAAATATTTCTTCAGTCATAGAGTCTTCAGGAAGTGGAACAGTTTAGCAAGTGACGTAGTGGAGGCAGGAACCATGCATAGCTTTAAGACGAGGTATGACAAAGATCAGGAAGCAGAGAGAGGACCTAGTAGCGATCAGTGAAGAGGCGGGGCCAGGAGCTGAATCTCGACCCCTGCAACCACAATTAGGTGAGTACAATTAGGTGAGTACACTCACACACATACACACACACACACACACACACACACACACACACACACACACACACACACACACACACACACACACACACACACACACACACACAGGAGAAGAGTGGTGGAGCACCTAGAAAGGAATGAGCTTGTAACCGACAACCAGCACGGTTTCAGAGACAGGAAGTCTTGAGTCACGAACCTACTGGAGTTCTATGACAGGGTGACAGCAGTAATACAAGAGAGAGAGGGGTGGAGAGATTTCGTTTTCTTGGACTGCAAGAAAGCGTTTGACACAGTTCCACACAAGAGATTAATGCAAAAACTGGAGAACCAGGCAGGGATGACAGGGAAGGCACTGCAATGGATCAGAGAATCATGGTACGTGGAGAGGTGTCAGAGGGGGCGCCTGTCACGAGCGGGTTTCCACAGTGGTCAGTCCTAAGACCGGTGCTGTTTCTGGTATATGTGAATGACATGACGGAAGGAATAAACTCGGAAGTGTCCCTGTTTGCAGATGATGTGAAGTTGATGAGAAGAATTCAATTGGACGAGTACCAGGTGGAACTACAAAGCTATCTGGACAGGCTGCAGGCCTGGTCCAGAAACTGACTCCTGGGGTTCTACCCACCAAGTGCAAAGTCATGAAGATTGGGGAAGAGCAAAGAAGATCGCAGACGGAGTACAGTCTAGGGGGCCAGAGACTTCAAACCTCACAAAAGGAAAATGATCTTGGGGTGAGTATAACACCGCGCACATCAACCAAATAACTGCTGCAGCATATGGGCGCCTAGCTAACCTAAGAACAGCATTCCGACATCTCAGTAAGGAATTTCAGGACCCTGTACACCGTTATGTCAGGCCTATATTGGAATATGCAGCACCCGTTTGGAACTCACACCTAGCCAAGCACTTAAGAAAATTAGAGAAAGTGCAAAAGTTTGCAATAAGACTAGTCCCGGAGCTAAGGCGCATGTTCTACTAGGAGAGGTTAATGGAAATCGACCTGACGACACTGGAGGACAGGAGAGATATGGGGGATATGATAACGACATATAAAATACTAAGAGGAATCGACAAGGTGGACAGAGACAGGATGTTCTCGAGATGGGACACCACAACAAGGGGACACAGTTGGAAGTTGAAGACTCAGATGAATCACAGGGATGTTAGGAAGCATTTCTTCAGTCACAAAGTGTAGAGGCGGAGTCAGGAGCTGTAACTCGATCTCTGCCGCCACAACTAGGTGAGCACACACTCATACACATTCACGCACACACTCACACGTTAAGCAATTTCATTCTCTCTTTCTCTCTCTAATGAAAGAAATGAAATTTCTTACCGACCCTTTCGTTTAGTAGCAAAACTGAATAAATATAAATATAAATTTTTAAATTACATTAAATAGCACATCTCTGTAATAGTGTAACGAATTTTTTCAGTACGCAAAAACAAAATCGCATAGCCTACATTAAAAAGCCATACTATAGCTGTTTGCTACATTAAATATTAACAACATGGCGGCTCGACCTATTTAATCAGTGGTCGTGGTAACTGTTTGTTGAGCGGTGTTCTGCAGCCTGGTCATGGAACAAGAGCAAGACGCAGTGTGTTGTGTTTCAACTCATTCACTCCCATAATCCCTCTTCCTTCCCTCCCTCCCTGGCTCCCTTGCTCTCTCCTTCCCTTCCTTCCTCCATCCTTTACTCACTCCGTATCTTCTCACTGCTGGCTGAACACCCGTAAGTGAATATCGATATCATATTCTATTATGACATTTACGGTAATAATGATCAAGAGAAAAACGTAACTGTAAGATGTATGGTTATCCAAGTGTACATTGCAAATTGTTTGCTACAGATTGCCATAGAGTTGATATCGACCCTGGAAAAGGCACGAGAAACCCCAGGATTCCTCCCAAGAGATTGTTCTGATCACCACTGGCAACAACCCGAGGCTCCCACTGGTGTCTTCCAGATTTACCCAACTATGGACAGTAAGGTACAGTAGCGTGTGTGTTCCAGACCATCCATAGCTTTTAAGGTAGAAAAACAAAGTCCCAGACATAACAAATCCTGGATCCTGAAGTAGAGCAGTAAATTCCAAAGGTAACCCAACAATCAGCCTAAAATGCAAGAAGTAGTAATGGTAGAATTACCGACAGAATGTTAGGCAAATGGACACAGATGTAACTAATGTGACATTTTACTGTGAAAAAGTTCCTGGAGAGCGAAACGTTACCACAATAAAATGTCACATTAGTTGCATCTGTGCCCGTTTACCTAACATTCTGTCGGTAATTCCATTATTATACTTCATGCCTTTCAGCACCTTCTTGTTTATCCCAAGTGTATAACGACTTATTTCCGCTAGTTTATCCTTTTCAATTCTCTCCTCTCTTCTGTCTCCCTTCCCCTCTTGTCATTACTTTCATGATAACTACCAATAAAAAAGCCACAACTCTGCCAGCATGGAGCACAATGAATATGTAAATTCCATATGGGCGGAAAACAAAACACAGAGTAGAAATGATCAAATCCTTTCCATGTTATGTTTTTTGTCAGTGTGATATTTACCCGGTATATATATCATAATATTGGGGTGAATTTATATTAGTGTATTCTAGAATTCTTCCAAGGTCACAGTATTATATTTCAAGATTATACTTGGAGTATACCTGGAGAGGGTTCCGGAGGTCAACTCTCCCGCGGCCCGGTCTCTGACCAGGCTCATATAAGTGGAATTCCGCATATTTAAAGATGGCTTCTTGAAGACGGGATCTGAAGGTGCTGAAAGTTCATAGCAAGAATAAGCACATCTAAATTAAGAGCTTTTTTTTTGAGACATTTTAAGCAACGTCAGAAATTTCTGTTATTTTGAATTTTAGGTTGTATTGTAGGCCTACTAAAAATTATCATCTCACAGGCGCAGTAGGCCCTTAATCCAGCCCAGACGCTATATAATTCCTCAGGGCCCCTCTCTTCCCCATTCTCAGATAAAATACTAATAACTGCAACAGGTGTCAGCTTGCAATTTCAAGTGCTTGCCTGGGAGCTCATAAAGCAAGAGGGAGGCGGTATCAAGATGCGGCCGTCTCTCACCCTGACAGCTTTCATGGAAAGCAAGAGTCTTTCATTTCTGAAACTCTCTGTCATCATTTTCCTTCTTTTCGCTTACAGCTCTCTTCAGCTTTCATTTTTTCCCCTCACTGTTCACCTTGTTCTTTATTCTGTATGTTACGACAGCGCGACCCCGATGGTAGTTTCAAGACTGCTTATGTCTGGGTTCCAATCTCGTTCTCGAGGCTGATTTTTTTTAATGTAAACGCGTGTGATAAACCTTAAAGAAGAATCTTCATACTATTTTCTAGGCTCCCATATCTGCTTTCTGCGAAATGGGCGACGAGAATGCTAAGGAGACAGGAGGGTGGACCGTTATACTCAGGAGGCGTAATACTACATTCGGACTTACTAACTTCAACAGGTAAGCCGTGATCTCCCTCACACAATGCTTTCACGTTTGCTTTATCTCTCTCTCTCTCTCTCTCTCTCTCTCTCTCTCTCTCTTTACAAAGTATCAACTATACAAATATTCTTGCAATCTAAAATACATTCCGCATAGTAGATACAACGGAGCATAGTAGTAATAGGCTTACTGGTCCTATTTTCACTCGGTCATTTTTCTTCTCTTATATATACCATATATGGCGACTTTATATATATATATATATATATATATATATATATATATATATATATATATATATATATATATATATATATATATATATATATATATATATATACAGAGAGAGAGAGAGAGAGAGAGAGAGAGAGAGAGAGAGATTCAGTTTAGATACGTATTTAGCTCTTCAAAATAATTCCAAATCTATTTATTTCTTAAATAAGTTTGTTCTCCCAAATAATATAAAAAAATAATGTTTCCCCAATTATTTTCCAACATATTTATTCAACAAATATTTTACAATGTTTCAGAAGATGAAAGTCATTTCACAGATTGTCTGGTGAATGTTGCCTTCATTATCTCTCCCTTTTTTTGTGTGGCATCAGTAAAAAAAACAAATAGCTTTTTAGAGTGAATATTATTCTATATATTTTTTATTGTTTTTTTCTGCGAATTTCTCCAACAGAACGTGGGCTGAGTACCGCCAAGGTTTCGGCATCCCGGGGGAGGGAGAGTGGTGGTTCGGTCTGGGAGCTCTTCACGCTCTCACCTACCGTCAGCCCTACGAGGTCCGCTTTCTCATGCACGACATCGAGCGGGGCTACTTTCATGCCAGTTACTCCAACTTCAGGTAGGTTCCAAGCTCAGTTCTTCAATTTTAGGTAAGTTCCAGGCTTAGTTTCCCAACGTCAGGTAAGTTTCACACCAAGCACTCCAACTTCAGGCAGGTTCCAAGCCTAGTTCTCAAACTTTAGATAGGTTCCAGGCTCAGTTCGCCAACGTCAGTTAGGTTTCAGACCTGGTACTCAAACTTCCGGTAAGTTTCAAGTTCTCTTCTCCAACTTCAGGCAAATTCTAGGCACAGTACTTCAACTTCAGGTGGCTTCTCGGCCCATTACTACTACTGACTTTGGGTAAGCTTCCATTGCAGTACTCAACCTTCAGGCATTTCAGATCCAGTACTCAACTTCAGGTAAGTTCCAGGCCATATATACCACCTTCAAGGAGATTTTAGGGTCCATAAATCACTCTCAGACAGGTTTCAGGGTCCTTACTGCACCTTCAGGTAAATATTAATACCCATATTCTTCTTTCACGTAGATTTTAGGCACGTAAACTGATTCTGTGGGTCCTTTTATAAGCTTGAAGACGGGTTTTACTGATCTTACATCATCAGGTAGGATTTTAGGCATTTTAAGGACACAATGCATAGTTCAGGAAAGGTTCATGCTTATTATACTACCCTTGTGCTCGTTCCGAAACCTTATGGCACGAAACCTTATGGCATCAGTTCAATTTCATACCTATATTTGTTTTTCAGTGCAAAGGAACACCTTCTCCCCTTTACAAATTCTGGAATATTTGCTGCTTCAAAAATGACTCTTAAGAGTATGTCATTTTTCAGGTGGAACTTATCTTCTCTTTGATGTGCATTTATATTTTAGGAAGGTGCATTTTTAAACCG
>NC_091304.1:5191712-5206712 GCF_038502225.1 Cherax quadricarinatus | reverse complement strand
TGCCCTTCCTTTTACATGCGCCTGATCCTCCAGCTTCTGCACTAATCTCTTGTCATAAAACTCCAGGAGGTTGTGATGCAAGATTTGCCTTCCATGAACCCATGCTGGTTTTCATTTATAATCTTGTTCTTTTCCAGGTGTTCGACCACTCAATATACACAACGAGAAGCAATTATTACTACAGAAAAAGCGTCCTTCCTCCAAAATTTCCACCAGTCAACTATAGTGATAATATAGCATTTATTGTGGTGGAGACGAAAAAAAACTAGAAAAGCTAGATACAGCGATTGATAAACAAGGGTTGAGGCTCGACCGTTCGTCATTGTAGGAGCTGCCAGAAATCACCGGCTCTTCAACACGCAAGTTATACTTTTGTATCAATCAAATCACATATTACTCGGGTAGATAATTTCAAGTAGATCCTTCGCGTGTTAGCCCAAATCACCGACTAGTATGTTTTAAATAAGTGACCCACTGATCAGATCAGATCGACTGGTTCGAACCCTCGACTGGTCCGAACCCTTGATGGTCCGAACACTTGACTGGTTTCAAACGGATTCGTTGGACAATAAAGCAGACTGTAAACGGATGGGGTTGTAGGCGCCCTTATCAAACACAAACAATAAATATAAATCAGGAACGTACACGGTAAGCTGTCCAATATACAAGTACAGTTAGAAATAGAAATACAAATAGCTAGAGCTTCATTTAAGGAGGTTATTAATAGAGTATTCACGAGGTTGCTAGTAGAATTACAGTAAATCAACCATTCAAATCATTATGAAGCTCTGTATAGTCTGCAGTCAATCAAACAAACGGGCTTCCACATGGATAAATTGTCATTTTTGTGGAAATTGGTGTCACGCCCCTTGTGCAGATATCCAAGAACTAGCTACAAGCAGTATTAAAACAGGGAAGTGTTTTTGGGTATGCCCAAATGAGGAAAATCTGTGGACTAAGATCACAAGGGTATTAAAAGAGGATAACATCAAAGCTGCTTTCATAGACAACCTGGAAGCTTTCTACAACGGATGGAAACATAAAAAGTCTGGGCTGAATGGTACTGCCCTTGATACTGGCCATGTAGTCAGAAACTGTAAGGCAGGAGGTGATGTCCTGGTAGTCAGTAAATGTGGGGCTGATAGTGCTGTCCTGGGAGATAGTAATGGTGAAGCTGGAGGTGCTGTCCTGGGAGACAGTAATGGTGAAGCTGGAGGTGCTATCCTGGGAGACAGTAATGGTGAAGCTGGAGGTGCTGTCCTGGGAGACAGTAATGGTGAAGCTGGAGGTGCTGTCCTAGGAGACAGTAATGGTGAAGCTGGAGATGCTGTCCTGGGAGACAGTAATGGTGAAGCTGGAGGTGCTGTCCTGGGAGACAGTAATGGTGAAGTTGGAGATTTTGTCCAGGTAGTCGGGAATTATACGCAGGAAGGAATACATATAAATGACCTCATAGGGGACAGAAGCCGTGGTGGGAAAAAAGTGTAGTCAAAGATAAGATAAAACCAATATAACAAACTAGAAATACCACAGGAAATAGCAAACAAGAGGACTCCACTAGCAATAGTGAGGATATATTACCAAAAACAACTGGTGAGAGCTCCATTGTTGGTGCTATGGAGGATAGGAATAAGAGAGGGAAACATGCACCAACAGGGAATACAGTCACAGAAACCCAAGGCAAACGGAAACCAAGCCTGTGCACATACTATGCACTTGGTATCTGCAGACATGGGAAATCTGGAAAAACAGACGGGACGTGCAACTATGACCACCCTAGAAAATGCCATGCCCATATGACAACAGGAAAATGCAAACTCCCTTCTTGCAAGCTTTTTCACCAGGAAAGACTGTGCTATAACTTAAATTGCCAGGCACACCATCTAAAGGGTACAAAAAGATATAAAACATCCAGGCCATGGGAAAACCTGGGTAGCCACAGCCACTCAAGAGGGAGAGGTTTTTTAGTGCCAGGAAGGAAAAAAAACTGGCAGGAAATGGCAGAAATCGTACACCAAATCCAGTCATTCCTGGAGTGGAACCACAGTCGATGGCCTCCACTACAAACCAACAGATACAGATACTAATGCCGGAAAAAAAAATTCCCCCCCCAATACCAACAATACCACCAGTCCGATGACATTCTTCTTTGCAAATATACAGGGTCTAAAGCCAGCAACAAACAACAAAATACCTTTCATCCGTGGACTGCTTGCAGAGGCAAAGGCAATGTTCGCGGCTTTCACTGAGACCCACATAAAGGATCACTTGGACAACGAAATATGGATCCCAGGTACATTGCAGAGTCACTTGTTTGCACAGAACTGCTAAATGCCTCAAATGATGTAGTGGAAGTTTTAGCAGTAAAGGTCGAGAACCAAAACCTAGTCATTGTGGTAGTCTACAAGCCTCCGGATGAAACATCCCAGCAATTCCAGGAACAGCTGTTAAAAATTGACCACTGTCTGGAAAATCTTCCAGCTCCTGCACCCAACATCTTGCTCCTGGGGGATTTCAACTTAAGGCACCTAAAATGGAGGAATATAGCAAATAATATGGTTGTAGTAATAACACCAGGAGGCAGCTCTGATGAAAACTCACACTCACACGAGCTTTTAAATCTCTGCACAAAATTCAATTTAAACCAGCAAATAATAGAGCCTACTAGACTGGAGAATACACTAGACCTCATCTTCACTAACAATGATGATCTGATAAGAAATGTCACCATATCAAAAACAATATACTCAGATCACAACATAATTGAGGTTCAGACATGTATGCGTGGAGCCCCAGACCGACATAATGAGATTAGTCACGAGGGAGCATTCACCAAATTCAACTTCAATAACAAAGACATAAAGTGGGACCAAGTAAACCAAGTCCTAACCGATATAAGCTAGGAAGATGTACTAAGCAACACAGACCCCAACTTATGCCTAGAACAGATTAACTTGGTGGCACTCGATGTATGCACAAGGCTTATTCCTCTAAGAAAAAGGAGGAGTAGATGTAAAATAGAAAGAGACAGGCGCTCCCTTTACAGGCGACGGAAAATAATAACAGAGCGGCTAAAAGAGGTCAATATATCTGAAATGCGTAGGGAGACACTGGTCAGAGAAATAGCAAGCATCGAACTTAAGCTAAAAGAATCTTATAGGAGTCAGGAATTGCGGGAAGAACTAAAAGCCATAAATGAAATCGAAAGAAACCCAAAGTATTTCTTCTCCTATGCCAAATCAAAGTCGAGAACAGCGTCCAGTATTGGGCCCCTACTTAAACAAGATGGGTCCTACACAGATGACAGCAAGGAAATGAGTGAGCTACTCAAGTCCCAATATGACTCAGTTTTTAGCAAGCCGCTAACCAGACTGAGAGTCGAAGATCAAAATGAATTTTTTATGAGAGAGCCACAAAATTTGGTTAACACAAGCCTATCCGATGTTATCCTGACGCCAAATGACTTAGAACAGGCGATAAATGACATGCCCATGCACTCTGCCCCAGGGCCAGACTCATGGAACTCCGTGTTCATTAAGAACTGCAAGAAGCCCCTATCACGAGCCTTTTCCATCCTATGGAGAGGGAGCATGGACACGGGGGTCGTCCCACAGTTACTAAAAACAACAGACATAGCCCCACTCCACAAAGGGGGCAGTAAAGCAACAGCAAAGAACTACAGACCGATAGCACTAACATCCCATATCATAAAAATCTTTGAAAGGGTCCTAAGAAGCAAGACCACCACCCATCTAGAAACCCATCAGTTACACAACCCAGGGCAACATGGGTTTAGAACAGGTCGCTCCTGTCTGTCTCAACTATTGGATCACTACGACAAGGTCCTAAATGCACTAGAAGATAAAACGAATGCAGATGTAATATATACAGACTTTGCAAAAGCCTTCGACAAGTGTGACCATGGCGTAATAGCGCACAAAATGCGTGCTAAAGGTATAACAGGAAAAGTCGGTCGATGGATCTATAATTTCCTCACTAACAGAACACAGAGAGCAGTCGTCAACAGAGTAAAGTCCGAGGCAGCTACGGTGAAAAGCTCTGTTCCACAAGGCACAGTACTCGCTCCCATCTTGTTCCTTATCCTCACATCCGACATAGACAAGGATGTCAGCCACAGCACCGTGTCTTCCTTTGCAGATGACACCCGAATCTACATGACAGTGTCTTCCATTGCAGACACTGCAAGGCTCCAGGCGGACATCAACCGAATCTTTCAGTGGGCTGCAGAAAACAATATGAAGTTCAACGATGAGAAATTTCAATTACTCAGATATGGTAAACACGAGGAAATTAAATCTTCATCAGAGTACAAAACAAATTCTGGCCACAAAATAGAGCGAAACACCAACGTCAAAGACCTGGGAGTGATCATGTCGGAGGATCTCACCTTCAAGGACCATAACATTGTATCAATCGCATCTGCTAGAAAAATGACAGGATGGATAATGAGAACCTTCAAAACTAGGGAGGCCAAGCCCATGATGACACTCTTCAGGTCACTTGTTCTATCTAGGCTGGAATATTGCTGCACACTAACAGCACCTTTCAAGGCAGGTGAAATTGCTGACCTAGAAAATGTACAGAGAACCTTCACGGCACGCATAACGGAGATAAAACACCTCAATTACTGGGAGCGCTTGAGGTTCCTAAAACTGTATTCCCTGGAATGCAGGCGGGAGAGATACATGATTATATACACCTGGAAAATCCTAGAGGGACTAGTACCGAACTTGCACACGAAAATCACTCACTACGAAAGCAAAAGACTTGGCAGACGATGCAACATCCCCCCAATGAAAAGCAGGGGTGTCACTAGCACGTTAAGAGACCATACAATAAGTGTCAGGGGCCCGAGACTGTTCAACTGCCTCCCAGCATACATAAGGGGGATTACCAACAGACCCCTGGCAGTCTTCAAGCTGGCACTGGACAAGCACCTAAAGTCGGTTCCTGACCAGCCGGGCTGTGGCTCGTACGTTGGTTTGCGTGCAGCCAGCAGCAACAGCCTGGTTGATCAGGCTCTGATCCACCAGGAGGCCTGGTCACAAACCGGGCCGAGGGGGCGTTGACCCCCGGAACTCTCTCCAGGTAAACTCCAGGTAAACTCTCCTCCTGTCTCTCTGACATGTATTGCACACAATACATGTCAGAGAGACAAGTCTGTAGTTTAGTGCCTCGTTTCTGTTTCCTTTCTTAAATATGGGGACTACATTAGCTGCCTTCCATTTCTCAGGTAGTTGCCCAGTTTCAAGGGATGTGTTGAAGATTGTGGTTAGAGGCATGCGCAGCATCTCTGCTCCTTCTCTAAGGACCCATGGGGAGATGTTGTCCGGTCCCATCGCCTTTGAGGTGTCAAGGTCACTTAAGAGCTTCTTCACCTCCTCCTCAGTTGTTCGTAAGTCATCCAACACTTGTTGGTATATTCCCTCTTGATGTTCCAATCTGTGCTGTCTTTCCACAGCCCTTCCTGTCTCTACTGTAAAAACTTCCTTAAATCTCCTGTTCAGCTCCTCACATACCTCCTGATCATTTCTTGTGAGTTCTCCACCTTCTGTCCTTATTCTGATCACCTGGTCTTTGACTGTTGTCTTCCTCCTGATGTGGCTATACAACAGTTTCGGGTCAGTCTTGATTCTCGATGCTATGTCATTTTCATACTGTCGCTGGGCCTCCCTCCTTACCTGTGCATACTCATTCCTGGCTCTGCGACTGATCTCCCTATTTTCGTGTGTTCTCTGCCTTCTGTACTTTTTCCATTCTCTATTGCACTTTGTTTTTGCCTCCTTACACCGTCGGGTAAACCAGGGGCTCGTTCTGGTCTTCCCGTTGTTACTGTTGCCCTTGGGAATAAACCTTTCCACTGCCTCCTTGCATTTTGTTGTTACATATTCCATCATTTCATTTACTGGCTTTCCTGCCAGTTCTCTGTCCCACTGGACCTCCCGCAGGAAGTTCTTCAACCCTATATAGTCCCCTCGTTTATAGTCAGGCTTTTCCCATTCAACTCCTGTTATTCTCTCCACTTGCAGCTCTACTATGTATTCAAAGGACAGAACCACGTGGTCGCTAGCTCCTAGGGGACTCTCATACTTGATGTCCTCAATGTCTGAGCTGCCCAGGGTGAACACAAGTTCCAATCTTGCTGGTTCATCGTCCCCTCTCACTCTGGTAGTGTCCTTAACATGTTGATGAATGAGGTTTTCCAGCACCACGTCCAACATCCTGGCTCTCCATGTTTCGGGACCCCCATGTGGCTCCAGGTTTTCCCTGTCAATCTCCCTGTGGTTGAAATCCCCCATAACCAGCAACTTTGCTCTGCTGGAGTGAGCTCTTCTTGCCACCTCAGCAAGTGTGTCCACCATTGCTCTGTTGCTCTCTTCATATTCCTCTCTTGGCCTCCTGAAGTTCTGTGGTGGATTATACATCACTGCAATGACCACTTTGTGTTCCCCAGACTGAAGTGTACCTGCCATGTAGTCTCTTTCTCCCGTCTCATCTATGCCTTCCATTTTCTCGAATTTCCATCTGTTTTTTACGAGCAGATCAACACCACCTCCCCCCCCTGCCCCTTCTATCTTTCCTCATGATCTGGTATCCTGGTGGGAAGATTGCATCTGTTATTGTCTCCGTAAGTTTTGTTTCTGTAACTGCTATGATGTCTGGGGACTTCTCATTGATTCTTTCTTGCCATTCCTCATGTTTATTCATTAATCCATCTGCATTTGTGTACCAAACCTTCAACTTCTGTTCTAATACTGTAACTGTGGTGCGGGGGGGTGGAAACAGAGGGATTGGTGTGTGATGGTTGGTTTGGATTGTTCAGTTGCCTTGGGGGTGTCGTGGCTGGAGTCCTTCTGCAGGTGTTTCTGGGGGGTGCGCTTGTCCTTCAATTTGATCCTGGGTTATTCTGCTCTCCTTTTTCATTTCCTCCCATTTCTCCTTTCGTTTTTGAACTCTCTCTTTCATTGTCTTCCTTTCGTCCTGTGTTCTGTCTTGATCGAGGTACACACTTCAGAACTCCTGCTTGCCTCTCAGCCGTGCTTTCTCCTTTAGGATCATCGTTCGGGTTGATTCTGCCTTGAAAATTACTTTGAGAGACCGATTCCTTTTCTTTGTGAACCACCCGATTCTCCGAAAATTTGCCACCTGGGTCATGTCCCCCTCGCCTATCACCTTCATGATATCTTCAATCGCTTTTTTCTCCTCCTGCTTTCTTTCATCATAAGTTCCCCTTTAACTTCGTCTAGCCCATAGACACACACGGATCTCTCCCTTTCCACCTCCTACTGTGACTCCCATTGCATCCTCTGATGTGTTTTAGTTCCTTCCCATGGAGTGTTCCTTCCTTCAGTCCCTTCCCTAGTTATGGCCCCTATGCTTCTTGGTTTGTCCTTCCTGCTCACCTGTTCCTGGCCCCCACAGGTATCTGGTAAGGTCCTTGCACATGTCCTAGTTCCTTCAATGTCTTCCAACCTCTCGTTCTGTCCTAGTGTGCTCCCTGTCTTTGTTTTGGCCCCATATGGGTTTGACAGGACCTCTGCATACAGTTTAGTTTCCATGCTTCCTTCTGACCTGTTGTCTGTGTTTGATGTAGCCATTGCCGATACTACTTCTGTAATATCTTTGTCTCTGTGCTGTTTCAGATGTCTCAGCTCCTCTTCTAATCTATCTATCTTGATTTCTGCTGCTGTGGCCTGTTGCTTCCACCTTCTGCATTCTGATGCTAACCTCTCTTCCATCTTCCTTTCCAGCTCATCTAGCCTCCTTCCCCAGTCTTCCTCCCTTTTTTGAGCTCTACCTCCCATTCCTCCCTCCCAGATTCGTCCTTGGAGCCCCTTGTCCTCATCCTGGTTCTAGGTTCCCCCATTGCTCCACAGAAGGGGGGACAGGTGGTTAGGGGGAGAGGGATAGATGGTTAGGAGGAGAGGAGATGTGTGTGTGTGTGTGTGTGTGTGTTTGTGTGTGTGTGTATGTGTGTGTGTGTGTGTGTGTGTGTGTGTTTGTGTGTGTGTGTTTGTGTGTGTGTGTGTGTGTGTGTGTGTGTGTGTGTGTGTGTTTGTGTGTGTGTGTTTGTGTGTGTGTGTGTGTGTGTGTGTGTGTTTGTGTGTGTGTGTGTGTGTGTGTGTACTCACCTATTTGTACTCACCTATTTGTGGTTGCAGGGGTTGAGTCACATCTCCTGGCCCCGCCTCTTCACTGATTGCTACTAGGTCCTCTCTCTCCCTGCCCCATGAGCTCTATCATACCTCGCCTTCAAACTATGTATGGTTCCTGCCTCCACTACGTCACTTTCTAGGCTATTCCACGGCCTGACTACTCTATGACTGAAGAAATACTTCCTAACATCCCTTTGATTCATCTGAGTCTTCAACTTCCAATTGTGACCTCTTGTGTCTGTGTCCCTTCTCTGGAACATCCCGTCTTTGTCCACCTTGTCTATTCCGCGCAGTATTTTGTATGTCGTTATCATGTCTCTCCTGACCCTCCTGTCCTCCAGTGTCGTCAGGCCGATTTCCCTCAACCTTTCTTCGTAGGACAATCCCCGTAGCTCTGGGACTAGTCTTGTTGCAAACCTTTGCACTTTCTCTAATTTCTTGACGTGCTTGACTAGGTGTGGATTCCAAACTGGTGCTGCATACTCCAGTATGGGCCTGACGTAAATGGTATACAGAGTCTTAAACGAATCCTTACTGAGATATCGGAACGCTATCCGTAGGTTTGCCAGGTGCCCGTATGCTGCAGCAGTTATCTGATTGATGTGCACCTCAGGAGATATGCTCGGTGTTATACTCACACCCCAGATCTTTTTCCTTGAGTGAGGTTTGCAGTCTTTGGCCCTCTAAACTATATTGTGTCTGCGGTCTTCTTTGCCCTTTCCCAATCTTCATGACTTTCCATTTGGCAGGGCTAAATTCAAGGAGCCAGTTGCTGGACCAGGCTTGTAGCCTGTCCAGGTCTCTTTGTAGTCCTGCCTGATACTCATCCGATTTGATTCTTCTCATTAACTTCACATCATCTGCAAACAAGGACACTTCTGAGTCTATCCCTTCCGTTATGTCGTTCACATATACCAAGAACAGCACAGGTCCTAGGACTGACCCCTGTGGAACCCCGCTTGTCACAGGCGCCCACTCTGACACCTCGTAGCGTACCATGACTCGTTGTTGCCTCCCTGTCAGATATTCTCTGATCCATTGCAGTGCCTTTCCTGTTATGTGTGCCTGATCCTCTAGCTTTTGCAGTAACCTCCTGTGAGGAACTGTCGAAGGCCTTCTTGTAGTCCAAAAATATGCAGTCGATCCACCCCTCTCTCTCTTGTCTTACTTCTGTCACCTTGTCATAAAACTCTAGTAGGTTTGTGACACAGGATTTTCCTTCCCTGAAACCGTGCTGGTTGTCAATTATACACTTGATTCTTTCCAGGTGCCCCACCACTCTCCTCCTGATGATTTTCTCCATGACCTTGCGTACTATACACGTTAGTGATACAGGTCTGTAGTTTAGTGCCTCATAAACCATCCCCCCGTCTGTCTGTCTCCCTTTTTAAAAATTGGGACTACATTTGCCATTTTCCATACCTCAGGGAGTTGCCCAGTTTCAAATGATGTGTTGAAGATCTTTGTTAATGGCTCACACAATATCTCTGCTCCCTCTTTAAGGACCCATGGAGAGATGTTGTCTGGTCCCACCGCCTTTGAGGTGTCAAGTTCGCATAGCAGCTTCTTCACCTCCTCCTTGGTTATATGTACCTCATCCAGCACTTGCTGGTGTGCCCCCCTGTTCTGATTTCCTGGAGTCCTACTGGTTTCCACTGTAAATACCTCTTTAAATCTTGTGTTGAGCTCCTGACATACCTCTTGGTCGTTTCTTGTGAATTCCCATCACCCTTCCTCAGTCTGATTACCTGGTCCTTGACTGTTGTTTTCCTCCTGATGTGGCTGTACAACAGCTTCGGGTCAGTCTTTACTTTTGATGCTATGTCATTTTCATATTGTCTCTGAGCCTCCCTTCTTATCTGTGCATATTCGTTCCTGGCTCTTCGGCTGATTTCTTTATTTTCCTGAGTTCTCTGTCTTCTGTACCTTTTCCATTCTCTAGTACACCTAGTTTTTGCCTCCCTACACCTTTGGGTGAACCAAGGACTCGTTCTGTTCTTCCCATTATTTCTGTGTCCCTTGGGAACAAACCTCTCCTCTGCCTCCTTGCATTTTGTTGCCACATAGTCCATCATTTCTTGTACTGGTTTTCCTGTCAGTTCCCTCTCCCACTGAATGTCTTGAAGGAAGTTCCTCATGCCTGAGTAGTTCCCCCTTTTGTAGTTTGGTTTTTCCCAGCCTATTCCTGCTACTCTCTCCACTTGGAGCTCAACTATGTAGTCGAAGCACAGAACCACATGATCACTAGCTCCCAGGGGCCTTTCATACATGATACCCTCGATGTCCGAACTACTCAAGGTGAATACAAGGTCCAGCCTTGCTGGTTCATCCTCTCCTCTCTCTCTGGTAGTGTCTCTAACATGTTGATGCATGAGGTTTTCCAGTACCACATCCATCATCTTGGCTCTCCATGTTTCGGGACCCCCATGGGGCTCCAGGTTTTCCCAGTCAATCTCCTTGTGATTGAAATCACCCATAACTAGTAACTTTGCTCCCCCCATGTGTGCTTTCCTGGCCACCTCGGCTAGTGTGTCGATCATTGCTCTGTTGCTCTCATCGTATTCTTCTCTTGGCCTCCTGCAGTTCTGTGGTGGATTGTACATTACTGCAATTATCACCTTATGTCCCTCAGACTGGATTGTTCCTACTAAGTAGTCCCTTTCGCCCGTGCCATCCATTCCTTCCATTTTTTTCAACCCCCCACTGGTTTTTAAGCAGTGCAACTCCTCCTCCCCCTCTCCTCCCTCTGTCTTTCCTGAGGATTTGATATCCGGATGGAAAGATTGAATCTGTTATTATTCTGGTGAGTGTGTGTGTGTGTGTGTGTGTGTGTGTACTCACCTATTTGTGTACTCACCTATTTGTGGTTGCAGGGGTCGAGTCCTAGCTCCTGGCCCCGCCTCTTCACCGGTTGCTACTAGACCCTATCTCTCCCCGCTCCATGAGCTTTATCAAACCTCGTCTTAAAACTGTGTATGGTTCCTGCCTCCACTACGTCATTTTCTAGGCTATTCCACTGCCTTACAACTCTATGACTGAAGAAATACTTCCTACTATCTCTCTGACTCATTTGTGTCTTCAACTTCCAATTGTGGCCTCTTGTTTCTGTGTCCCCTCCCTGGAACATCCTGTCCTTGTCCACCTTGTCTATTCCACGCAGTATTTTATATGTCGTTATCATGTCTCCCCTGACCCTCCTGTCCTCCAGTGTCGTCAGGCCGATTTCCCTTAATCTTTCTTCATAGGACATTCCCCTTAGCTCTGGAACTAACCTTGTTGCAAACCTTTGTACTTTCTCTAGTTTCTTGACGTGCTTTATCAAGTGCGGGTTCCAAACAGGTGCTGCATACTCCAGTATGGGCCTGACATACACGGTGTACAGTGTCTTGAATGATTCCTTACTAAGGTGTCGGAATGCTGTTCTCAGGTTTGCCAGGCGCCCATATGCTGCAGCAGTTATCTGATTGATGTGTGCTTCCGGAGACATGCTCGGTGTTATACTCACCCCAAGATCTTTCTCCTTGAGTGAGGTTTGCAGTCTTTGGCCACCTAGCCTATACTCTGTCTGTGGTCTTCTGTGCCCTTCCCCTATCTTCATGACTTTGCATTTGGCAGGATTAAATTCGAGAAGCCATTTGCTGGACCAGGTGTCCAGTCTGTCCAGGTCTCTTTGAAGTCCTGCCTGGTCCTCATCAGATTTAATTCTCCTCATTAACTTCACATCATCTGCAAACAGGGACACTTCTGAGTCTAACCCTTCCGTCATGTCGTTCACATATACCAAAAATAGCACTGGTCCTAGGACCGACCCCTGTGGGACCCCGCTCGTCACAGGTGCCCACTGTGATACATCATTACGTACCATGACTCGTTGTTGCCTCCCTGTCAGGTATTCTCTGATCCATTGCAGTGCCCTTCCTGTTATATGCGCCTGATGCTCTAGCTTCTGCACTAATCTCTTGTGAGGAACTGTGTCAAAGGCCTTCTTGCAGTCCAAGAAGATGCAATCAACCCACCCCTCTCTCTCTTGTCTTACTTCTGTTATTTTATCATAAAACTCCAGAAGGTTTGTGACACAGGATTTGCCTTCCGTGAATCCGTGCTGGTTGGCATTTATACTCCTGTTCCGTTCCAGGTGCTCCACCACTCTCCTCCTGATAATCTTCTCCATAATTTTGCATACTATACACGTCAATGACACAGGTCTATAGTTTAGTGCCTCTTTTCTGTCTCCTTTTTTGAAAATGGGAACTACATTTGCTGTCTTCCATACCTCAGGTAGTTGCCCAGTTTCCAGGGATGTGTTGAAGATTGTGGTAAGTGGTACGCACAACATATCTGCTCCCTCTCTAAGGACCCATGGAGAGATGTTGTCCGGTCCCATTGCCTTTGAGGTATCGATGTCCCTTAGCAGTTTCTTCACCTCCTCCTCATCTGTATGTATGTCGTCCAACACTTGTTGGTGTATTCCTTGTTGGTGTCCCCATCTGGTCTGTCCCCCCAGAGTCCTTCCTGTCTCTACTGTAAATACTTCCTTAAATCTCGTGTTGAGCTCCTCACATACCTCTTGATCGTTTCTTGTGAGTTCTCCTCCTTCTTTCCTCAGCCTTATCACCTGGTCCTTGACTGTTGTCTTCTTCCTAATGTGGCTATACAGCAGTTTCGGGTCAGATTTGACTTTCGATGCTATGTCGTTTTCATACTGTCGCTGGGCCTCCCTCCTTATCTGCGCATACTCGTTTCTGGCTCTTCTACTAATCTCCTTGTTTTCCTGGGTCCTATGCCTCCTGTACCTTTTCCATTCTCTGTTGCACTTAGTTTTTGCCTCCCTACACCTTCGGGTAAACCAAGGACTCGTCTTGGTCTTCCTATTATTTCTGTTTCCCTTGGGAACAAAACTTTCCTCTGCCTCCTTGCACTTTGTTGCCACATATTCCATCATCTCGTTTACTGATTTTCCTACCATTTCTCTGTCCCACTGAACCTCCTGCAGGAAGTTTCTCATACCTGTGTAGTCCCCCCTTTTATAGTTTGGCCTGTCCCCTTCCGTTCCTGTTACCTTCTCCACTTGTAACTCTACTATATAGTCAAAACTCAGAACCACATGATCGCTAGCTCCAAGGGGCCTCTCGTAAGTGATGTCCTCGATGTCTGAACTGCTCAGGGTGAACACAAGATCCAGTCTTGCTGGCTCGTCCTCCCCTCTCTCTCTGGTTGTGTCCCTGACATGTTGATGCATGAGGTTTTCAAGTACCACATCCATCATCTTGGCTCTCCATGTTTCGGGACCCCCATGTGGCTCCAGGTTTTCCCAGTCGATCTCCCTGTGGTTGAAATCGCCCATTACCAGTAACTTTGCTCTGCTCGAGTGAGCTCTTCTTGCCACCTCAGCCAGTGTGTCCACCATCACCCTGTTGTTTTCTTCGTACTCCTCTCTTGGCCTCCTGCAGTTCTGTGGTGGGTTATACATCACTCCAATGACTACTTTATGTTCTCCGGACTGAATTGTACCTACAATGTAGTCTCTTTCTCCAATCATGTCCATGCCTTCCATTTCCTCAAATCCCCATTGGTGTTTTATGAGCAGTGCAACCCCTCCTCCCCCTCTACTCCTTCTATCTTTCCTCAGGATCTGATATCCTGTTGGGAAGATTGTGTCTGTTATTATCTCAGCGAGTTTTGTTTCTGTGACTGCTATGGTGTCTGGGGATTTTTCACTGATTCTTTCATTCCACTCCTCATGTTTATTCGTTATTCCATCCGCGTTTGTGTACCAAACCTTTAGTTTCTTTTCTATCATTTTGGTCGTGCAAGTATATTGGGGTTGGGGGAGGGAGAGCCTTGGTGGGGGCCTATATGGGGCTGTGGTGTAGGTGGGGTATGTGTTGATGGGGGTGGGGTCAGAATGCCCATAAGGGACAGCTGTTGGGGTGAGGTTTGTGATATGGGGGTTGGTGGCAGAGGGAACAGTGAGTGGGTTGGAGTATAGGTTGCTCAGTTGCGTTGGGAATGTCGCGGGTGGGGTCTGTTGGTGGGAGATTCTGTGGGGTGTGTTTGCCCTTCCTCCTGTGTCTGGGTCCTGCTCATTTTCATTGCTTCTCGTTCCTCCTTGCGTCTCTGTACCCTCTCTTTCAGTGTAGTCCTTTCTTCTTGTGTTCTGTCGCGGTCGAGGTATACTCTCTGGTACCCCTCTTTGTCTCTCAGTCTTGCTTTCTCTTGCAGAATCCTGATTCGAACTGATTCTTCCTTGAAAGTTACTCTGACAGGCCGTATCCTTCCACTCGCAAACCACCCAATTCTCTGAAAATTTGTCACCTGGGTCATGTTGCCCTCCCCTATTGTTTTCATGATGCCTTCAATCATTTTTTTCTCCTCCTGTTTTATTTCTTCAAAGTTGGCCCCCTTGGCTTCTTGGAGCCCGTACACAAAAACTGACCTCGCCCTTTCCTCCTCCCACTGAGTCTCCATCTGCTTCCTCTGAGGCATTTTGTTTCCTTCCATTGACATGTTCTTGCCTTCAGTCCCTGTCATATCTGAAACTTCTATTCTCAGTGGACTGTCTTTCCTGGCCAGCTGTCCCTTGCTACTGCAGTTGGCTGTTAGAACCTCTGCATATAACAAACCTTCATTGTCTTCGGACCTGTCGCTTGATCTTAGTGTGCTCATCGTCTTTTCCCTGGCCCCACGTGGGTCTGATAGGTCCTTCGTGTACGGCATGTCTCCGTTGTTGCTTACCATCCCCTTGTCTGCGCCTGACTTTGAATTTCCATCATTGTCTTCAGACCTGTCGTTTGATCTCAGTGTGCTCGTCGTCTTTTCCCTG
>NC_091304.1:5181712-5184212 GCF_038502225.1 Cherax quadricarinatus | reverse complement strand
AAGACATCCAACTTCTTTTTATTCATAATACTAGCAATCTTCTCTTATCTTCCACACTACATCCACATACATTCAAACATCCCAGTTTTATAAAGATTTTTCTTCTTCTCTTTTTCAGTATTTTCTACAGTGGTTAGTAGCCCATTGCTCCCGGCATTTTAGTTGCTTCATATGACACACATGGCTTACGAAGGAAAGATTCTTTTCCACTTCCCTATGGACAATAGAGGAAATAAAGAAGAACAAGATCTATTAAGACAAAGAAGAAAAACCTCTATGTGTATATGTACATATATGCATGTGCATGCCTGTGTAGTGTGACCTACAGTAAGTGTAAGTAGAAGTAGCGAGATATTCCTGTTATCCAGCGTGTTTATGAGACAGAAAAAAAAGAACACCAGCAATCCTACCATCATGATAACAGTTACAGGTTTCTGTTTCACACTCACTTGGCAGGACGGTACAAACTCCCTGGGTGGTTGCTGTCTACCAACCTACTGCCTAAAATAATAATAATAATAATAATAACAATAATAATAATAATAATAATAATAATAATAATAGTAATAATAATAATAATAATAATAATAATGATAATATTAATATTAATAAATAAAATAATAATAATAATAATAAAATAATAATAATAATAAATAACAATAACAATAAAATAATATTAATAATAATCTAAAGACGAAGGACTGATTTCCATTTACCGACAAAAGATATTTACGTTATATCTGCTCCTCTTTTCACTTTCTCTATTGTCTCTTCTCTTATCCCTTTCATATTTCTGCACTCTTTCTCTTGTAATGCAGTTCCAGCCAGGATCCAGCAGTTAATAAGATGTGCTGATCTTGTTGATCCAAAATTTTGATGTTTGCACCAGGACAAATCTGATTAGTTACTTTGAGCTGGGGAAGAGCAACAGAATTTTCAGATAACCTGAAATGGCAAGGAAAGAAGAGGGAGTCCTGCCTCCATGGATGAAGGAGAGTTGAGATTGTGGTGTCTTAATGTAAATTTTGTGATATATTTGTGTATAGATATGTACATATATTATATAATATTATATATATATATATATATATATATATATATATATATATATATATATATATATATATATATATATATATATATATATATATATATATATGTAGATAGGGTCCACCTTTAGTGCAAACTGCAGGGACCCATAGCCTCGGATCGGATTAAAAGCTTCTACGAAAAAATATTTAGATTTCTATCTAAGGCCGTTTGAATAATTCGTATCTCCTACCTCTCCATCTTTTGGAAGTGCACAGATAGATAGACTTCATTACATAATGTGGTGCTCAGTGTTTAACGGATATATTGATTTGCCCATTTAAAAGGTTGGAGCATTTTCCACAGCATAATTTCCTTGATATTCAAAGCACCGATTAAATAAAGTTGAAATGGTGATAAAGCTTCGTCGGGAGGTAATGAGGCATCTCTCAGTGTGACATGCTCCTGATGAAGTGTTTTTTCTCCCACTTGCTGTCCTCCTCCTCCTCCTCCTCCTTTCTCCTTCCATCCCTTCCCTTCCTTCTTCCTTCCTTCCTCTCTCAGGTGAGCACACTCAGGTAGTGTGAGTCTCCTACATAACAGAAGGTACATCTAGTTTCCACTTCTCCCTCCACTGAATGACCTGCATGGATTTTCCGCTTTACCTGAACTACTATAACAATAATGGTTATGATAACAACAGCAACAACAAACAGTAATAACAACAACAACAAATAAGCAACGATAAAAGCACAACAACAACAACAAATAATATGCAACGATATAAAGCAAAACAACGAAAATGACAAGCAACAATGAAGCACAAATAACAGTAACAAAGACAATCAGGAACACGAAATATAATTCATAATAAATTACATCCATTGAATAATTATCTTTCCTTCATGTCTCTTTATGGCTTTCATTCGTATAGAGTTTCGTGTCCAGTTTCAGAAGGTCTGGTCTGAGACCGGGCCTCGGGGGCGATGATTCCAGAATCCACCAACAGACTTATTCGCCAGAGGTTGGGTAATGTGAGACAAACCTAGCCAGTCCTTCTGAGACAATGAAACACCCTGTGGTTTGTGCTATCGTACTGAACGCAGCAACAGTCAAAGATTCAGATCAATATCGTTTCAACAAGCCTTTGTATTTTACGGTTTAGTTCATAATAACTTTCTGTTTTCCTCTCCTTCTCACCCTAGGGTTGAGGACGAGACCAGGAACTACAGACTGATCGTCAACGGCTTCACCGGGAACGTCTCTCAGGACGCTCTTTCCACAAAACACCACGGCAGCCCTTTCAGCACCTTCGACCGCGATAACGACCAGTTGAGCTCCGTCAACTGCGCCGTCAGCAACAGCGGCGGCTGGTGGTTCAACTCCTGCTACTACACCACGCTGACGGCGCCCTTCCCGACCTCCGCCAACCGCGACGCCAAAACCATCCGATGGCTGAACGACAATAACT
>NC_091304.1:5151712-5179212 GCF_038502225.1 Cherax quadricarinatus | reverse complement strand
GGAGATGTGCTCGGGATTATACTTACCCAAAGATCCTTTTCTTTGAGTGAGGTTTGCAGTCTTTGGCCCCCTGGCCTATGCTCTGTCCGTAGTCTTCTTTGCCCTTCCCAATTTTCATGACTTTGCATTTGGTGGGGCTAAACTCCAGGAACCAGTTGCTGCACCAGGCTTGCAGCCTGTCCAAATCCCTTTGTAGGCCTGCCTTATCCTCATCCGATTGAATTATCCTCATTAGCTTCACATCGCCTGCAAACTGGGACACTTTTGAATCTATCCCTTCCATCATGTCATTCATATATACCAGAAACAGCACCTGTCCTAGGACTGGCCCCTGTGGAACCCCGCTTGTCACATGACACCTCGTCATGTACCATGACTCGCTGTTGCCTCCTATCAGATATTCTCTGATCTATTGCAGTGCCTTTCCTGTTATACCTGAGTGATCCTTCTTGTGTGGAACTGTGTAGAAATCCTTCTTACAGTCCTTGAAAATGCGATCTACCCACCCCTCTCTCTTTCATCTTACTTTCGTCACCTTTTTGTAGAATTGCAGTAGGTTTGTGACAGGATTTCCCTTCCCTGAAACCGTGCTGGTTGTCCTGTATAAGCTCATTCCTTTCTAGGTGGTCCACCACTCTTCTCCTGATAATCTTCTCCATGACTCTGCATTCTCTACATGTCAGTGACACTGGTCTGCAGTTTAATGCTGCGTGTCTATCTCCTTTCTTAAAAATTTGGACTACATTTGCTGTCTTCCATACCTCAGGTAGCTACCCAGTTTCGATAAATGTGTTGACGATTGTCGTCAGTGGCACACATAGCGCCTCTGCTCCCTCTCTCAGGACCCAGGGAGAGATGTTGTCCAGTCCCACCGCCTTTGAGGTATCTAGTTCACTTAGCAGCCTCTTCACCTCCTCTTCGGTTGTATATATAGTGTCCAGCGCTTGTTGGTGTACCCCAAGTATTTGCAGTGGAGACAGAAAGGACTCCAGCTTCCTGGAGTCCTTTCTGTCTCCATTGAAAATACTTCTTAAATCTCATGTTGAGCTCTTCACATAGTTTTCGGCCTTTTCTTTTGATCTTCCCTCCTTCCTTCCTCAACCTGATTAGCTGGTCCTTGACTGTTGTTTTCCTCCGGATATGGATGCTCCCAGGCACGCGTCTTCTTTGTGTCATGATCCTTCACACTCATATTGTCTGAGGCTATCTGCTCGGTCAAGTGTTCTGAGTATCTTCTACTGTCAGTAGGATTACTGAATTCCTAATGTAATATACTTGTGTAGTATATCGTAAGTTGCATCACCCATATTATATATAGGATCCCTTGCTAGGCTCAGTGGCTGGTTTGTGACGTCACCAAGCTATGCCGCCCATGTAAGCAGGGTGAGACACCCTCTCTCACTCGTCCTCAGCCATACAACTGAACAGGTAGGCTGAGCTACACTCCCCTCAAAACTCTGCCAATATACGTGTACCTACCGACCAACTAATGTATTCCTTACTCCTACATCTCCATTAAGTACCCACGCGACAGTACGCTGTTAACATATCCCCCTTGGTTTTACTTGAATGTCATAGGACTCAGATATTTCTGCTTCCAGCGAGACCTGTTATCCCTTGGACCAGTCTCGTTGATTTTTGTTTAGTTTCCTTTTATACTTGATCTTATTATTAAGTGGGCTGACCACCTAAAGTGACCAGGCCACTTAACCTTTTCTTACTTCTCTCTCTCTCTCTTCCTGTCTCCCAAACACATTATTTACCTCTCTTTACCTTCCTTTCTACAACCTTTTTATTATTTCTCTCTTTCTATTCCCACACAACCTTTCTTACCTCTCTTCTAGTCTACCCACAACCTTTCTTACAACCCTCTTCCTGTTTATCCTATTCCCCATTACTTTCCCTGAACATTATTATTATTACTATTATTATTATAGTTTCTTGTTATTCCCTTTTCTTTGTTTCAAGGTGACCAGACATAATGAGTGATAATCCTACAAATAATAGCCACCTGATGCTTCTAATAATCACCATGTCTGACCTGTATAAACAGTGGGGAAATTATTATTATATAATAATAATAATAATAATAATAATAATAATAATAATAATAATAATAATAATAATAATAATAATAATAATTATTATTATTATTATTATTATTATTATTATTATTATTATTATTATTATTATTATTATTATTATTATCATCATCATCATCATCATCATCATTGTTTTTACTGAAATTATTGTCCTTTTTATACCATAATCAGTGATGAATCAAGAGCTCCAGGGAATGATTGTAGAAGTTATATAAACGACTTCAATTTACAGGTCTCTGGAGTCTTAAGACTTACTTAACTTGAGTGGCTGTATCTTATTAAAGCAGAAACTGTGCTACTTGGACTACATTTCCGATAATTAACACTGTATTATCGTTGTCCTTGGAGGATAGTAAGAAGTTCGACTTCAGGTGTTAAACAGCACCTAATGGGCCTTCAGGTTAGGAAAAACAAACACACACACACACACATACACACACATACACACACACACACACACACAGGGGCAGTGACCAGAGAAGACACAGCATATGAAGCTGCGAGGCCGAACAGGAAGGAAGGAATTATGAATTATGCTAAGGTCATATCAGCCTGCCAAGGAGGGCCAAGGAGTGAAAGGGAAGAACAGCTGGTTGCAGATGGAGAGGGTGATAGGTCGAATGCTGAGGCACAACCATGCTATCAAGAGCCACTGGAAAAATCAAGGGAGAAACTGACCACATACAGGCAGGATCCAGAGTCACAGAGGGTGAGGCAATGGGAGGAGGAAAGGGCAAAATCAGTGTTTATCCATGGGCTTCAGGAGAGAGAGGAAAGGACACACACTGAAAGGCAGCAGGAAGAAAGAAAGGAGATTGAGAAAATCATCACGGAAATAGGTGAAGAGATGGACGAGATTGTAAATTTTCAGAGAATAGGGGGGTACTCGAAGGGGAGAAACCGACCAATCTAGCTGATTCTCAGGACGGAAACAGTGCGGAACAGGATCCTCCAAGAGAAACCACGGTTGAAATACTCGGAAGAGTACAAGAGGGTGTTCTTAGACAGAGAGAGAACAAAATCAGAACGACAGCAGCTGAGGGAGAGGACAAAAAAGCGAAAGGAGCTAGGAAAAGAGACAAGGATGGAACCAGCAGAGGTCAGTCAGAGCAGAACAGAACAGCAAGTGCAAGCACACACACAACTATTCTCAGAACCATACAACCTATCACACCATCCCAACACTCACTACAATCCATACCCACAGCCTCCACCCAACACCGAGCTATAGAATCCCACAGTATGCCACCAGGTCTCCCACCCTCACAGGCCCCCCAAACCACAGTGTTGGAAAGGAAACTGAAGGTATGGTACACAAACGCTGATGGAATAACAAATAAGTAAGAGGAGGAGTGGCATGAAAGAGTCAAAGAAGCATCACCGGACATCATAGCTCTCACAGAAACCAAGCTTACAGGTATGATAACAGATGCCATCTTTCCAACGGGATACCAAATCCTGAGGAAAGACAGAGGGAACAGGGGGGGTGGAGGAGTGGCATTGCTGATCAAAAATCGCTGGAATTTTGATGAGCTGGAGAGAGGAGACAGCGGAGAAGAAAGTGATTACATAGCGCGAACGCTTCACTCTGGAGGTCCCAAGGTGGTAATAGCAGTGATGTATAACCCACCACAGAACAGCAGGAGGCCAAGGCAAGAGTACGACGAGAGCAATAGAGCGATGGTTGACACACTGGCTAGAGTGGCCAGAAGAGCTCATGCATGCAGGGCAAAGCTCCTGATCATGGGTGACTTTAACCACAAGGAGATTGATTGGGAGAACTTGGACCCACATGGGGGCCAAGATACATGGAGGGCTAAGATGATGGAGGTGGTACTGGAAAACTTCATTTGCCAACACGTAAGGGACACTACAAGAGAGAGAGGAGAGGATGAACCAGAAAGGCTGGACTTATTATTCACCTTGAGTAGTGCAGATATCGAGGACATCACATATGAAAGACCCCTTGGGGCCAGTGACCATGTGGTTTTAAGCTTCGAATACACAGTAGAGCTACAAGTGGATGGAGAAGCAGGAAGGCCAGGACGATTGAAGCCAAACTACAAGAAAGGGGACTACACAGGAATGAGGAACTTCCTGAACGGGGTTCAGTGGCACAGAGAACTGGCAGGGAAGCCAGTTAATGAGATGATGGAATATGTAGCAACAAAATGCAAGGAGGCTGAGGAGAGGTTTGTACCCAAGGGTAACAGGAATAATGAAAAAGCCAAGACGAGCCCATGCTTTACCCAAAGGTGCAGGGAGGCAAAAGCCAAGTGTGCTAGGGAATGGAAGAAATATAGAAGGCAGAGGACCCAGGAGAATAAGGAGAGCAGTCGTAGAGCCAGAAACGAATATGCACAGATAAGAAGGGAGGCCCAAAGACAATATGAAAACGACATAGCAGCGAAAGCCAAATCTGACCCGAAACTATTGTACAGCCACATCAGGAGGAAAACAACAGTCAAGGACCAGGTAATCAGGCTAAGGAAGGAAGGAGGAGAGACAACAAGAAATGACCGTGAAGTATGTGAAGAACTCAACAAGAGATTCAAAGAAGTGTTCACAGAGGAGACAGAAGGAGCTCCAGAAAGACGGACATGAAGCATTAAACTACAGACCAGTGTCACTGACATGTATAGTATGCAAAATCATGGAGAAGATTATCAGGAGAAGAGTGGTGGAACACCTAGAAAGGAACGATCTCATCAACAGCAGCCAACATGGTTTCAGGGACGGGAAATCCTGTGTCACAAACCTACTGGAGTTCTATGACATGGTGACAGCAGTAAGACAAGAGAGAGAGGGGTGGGTGGATTGCATTTTCTTGGACTGCAAGAAGGCGTTTGACACAGTTCCACACAAGAGATTGGTGCAAAAACTGGAGGACCAAGCAGGGATAACAGGGAAGGCACTACAATGGATCAGGGAATACTTGTCAGGAAGGCAGCAGCGAGTCATGGTACGTGGCGAGGTGTCAGAGTGGGCACCTGTGACCAGCGGGGTCCCGCAGGGGTCAGTCCTAGGACCAGTGCTGTTTCTGGTATTTGTGAACGACATGACGGAAGGAATAGACTCTGAGGTGTCCCTGTTTGCAGATGACGTGAAGTTGATGAGAAGAATTCACTCGATCGAAGACCAGGCAGAACTACAAAGGGATCTGGACAGGCTGCAGACCTGGTCCAGCAATTGGCTCCTGGAGTTCAATCCCACCAAGTGCAAAGTCATGAAGATTGGGGAAGGGCAAAGAAGACCGCAGACGGAGTACAGTCTAGGGGGCCAGAAACTACAAACCTCACTCAAGGAAAAAGATCTTGGGGTGAGTATAACACCAGGCACATCTCCTGAAGCGCACATCAACCAAATAACTGCTGCAGCATATGGGCGCCTAGCAAACCTCAGAACAGCATTCCGACATCTTAATAAGGAATCATTCAGGATCCTGTACACTGTGTACGTTAGGCCCATATTGGAGTATGCGGCACCAGTTTGGAACCCACACCTAGCCAAGCACGTAAAGAAACTAGAGAAAGTGCAAAGGTTTGCAACAAGACTAGTCCCAGAGCTAAGAGGTATGTCCTACGAGGAGAGGTTAAGGGAAATCAACCTGACGACACTGGAGGACAGGAGAGATAGGGGGGACATGATAACGACATACAAAATACTGAGAGGAATTGACAAGGTGGACAAAGACAGGATGTTCCAGAGATTGGACACAGTAACAAGGGGACACAGTTGGAAGCTGAAGACACAGATGAATCACAGGGATGTTAGGAAGTATTTCTTCAGCCACAGAGTAGTCAGTAAGTGGAATAGTTTGGGAAGCGATGTAGTGGAGGCAGGATCCATACATAGCTTTAAGCAGAGGTATGATAAAGCTCACGGCTCAGGGAGAGTGACCTAGTAGCGATCAGTGAAGAGGCGGGGCCAGGAGCTCGGACTCGACCCCCGCAACCTCAACTAGGTGAGTACACACACACACACACACACACACACACACGCACACACACACACATACATATATATATATATATATATATATATATATATATATATATATATATATATATATATATATATATATATATATATATTATATATATATATAATGTCGTGCCGAATATGTAAAACTGGTCAATTAGCAAGAACTCATTTAAAATTAAGTCCTTTCTAAAATTTTCTCTTATACGTTTAAACATATATTTTTTTCATTAATGTTGATGTAAAAATTTATAATTTTGCACCAAAAGAATCTTAGAAAACTTACCTAACCTTATTATAACAAGCGCAATTTATTTTAGCCTAACCAAACTAAATACATTTTAGATTTGACTACAATAATTTAATACTAAACAAACAGTGAAATATATTTTTTTCGTTAGGTTCAGAATGATTTGGGCGAAATTATTGCATAAACAAATTTTCGCTTGTCCTATATGGCAAGATGAGCGTTGCTATTTAAGCCAAGATCGCAAGTTCTGCCTATTCGGCACGACATATATATATATATATATATATATATATATATATATATATATATATATATATATATATGTATATATATATAAATATATATGTATGTATATATATATGTGTATATATATATAAATATATATGTATGTATATATATATATATATATATATATATATATATATATGTATATATATGTATATATGCCATATATATATATATATATATATATATATATATGCCATATATATATATATATATATATATATATATATATATATATATATATATATATATATATATATATATATATATATATATATATATATGTATATATATATATATATATATATATATATATATATATATATATATAGATATATATATATATATATATATATATATATATATATATATATATATATATATATATATGGCATATATACATATATATACATATATATATATATATATATATATATATATATATATATATATATATATATATATATATATATATATATTTATATGTATATATATATATATATATATATATATATATATATATATATATATATATATATATATTCTTTACAAACATTATTTCTCAGTCACATTAGGATTCGAATCTACACGCTCTGCATCAAAGTACATATTACTTATGCCACTCGGAGAGATCTGGCCGAGTGGCGTTAGTACTACGTACTTTGATGCAGAGTGTGTAGGTTCGAATGCTGCTCTGGACTGAGAGATAATATTTATATATATCGCAGTCACCAGGATTCGAAGTCATGTTTAGGAAGTCTGGTAAAGTTCCGCAAGTAACCCATTGGACCACTCAGCCACATATGCCTCAGAAAGTTGGACAGACTTGTTTACAAGCCGTGTTTCTTTCCAGCCCGGGCATATCAGTGGACCTCAAGTATGGTGTCAAGCTATTTCACTCTCCTCCTGCATGTTCTGACCTGACAAGCTAATTTTATCAATGCACCACGTAGAAAGATCGCAGTCTACAGATTCGATCGTAAGAGGCGATTAAAATGCCGAGAGCAAGGGGCTACTAACCCTTTCTATTGTACGAATTTCTAAATTTAAAAATAAAAACTTTCGTTTTTCTTTTTAGATCACCCTGCCTCTGTGGGATACGGTCGGTGTATTCTTTATATGTATATATCATTAACAGAACTGCGGTTGGCCAGAACTCGACCCTGCGTTCCCATGCCCAGCCCTGTGAGAAATGAACAAAGTGCTCATCACTCTATCCAGTCTATTCATACAGGAGAAAGGTTTACTAGCCCCTCGCTCCTGGCATTTTAATCGTTAATGATTTATTTCATTTCATGAGTACTTGTGGTAGGGGATCTAAGTGCTAAAGTAGGTAAAATTGTTGTGGAGGGAGTAGTAGGTAAATTTGGGGTGACAAGGGCAAAGGAAAATGGAGAGCCTTTAATTGAAATGTGTAGGAAAAAGATAAATAAGTAAACAAGATATGAAAGAGCACGTAATGAAAGCAGTTTGTTAGATTATGTATTGGTGGATAAATGGTTGATGAGAAGGCTTCAGGATGTACATGTTTATAGAGGGGCAACTGATATGTAGCTAGAATAAGAGTAAGAGGTAGATGGAACAAAAGGAAAATGGCAACAACAAGTAAGAGAGATGTGAAAGTTTATAAAGTAAGGGAGAAGGAATTTAGGGTGAGATATAAGCAACTATTGGCAGAAAGGTGGGCTAGTGTAAGTATGAGTAGTGCGGGGGGGGGGGGGTTGACGAGGGTTGGGATAGTTTTAAAAATGCAGTATTAGAATGTGGGGCAGAAGTTTGTGGTTATAGAAGGGTGGGTGAAGGAGGAAAGAGGAGTGATTGGTGGAATGATGAAGTAAAGGGTGTGATAAAAGATAAATAGGTAGTTTATGAGAGGTTTTTACAAAGCAGAAGTGATATAAGAAGGGCAGAGTATATGGAAAGTAAAAGAAAGGTGAAGAGAGGAGTGTTGAGAGAGTGTGAAATGAGAGCAAATGACAGAGTGGGATAGGTACTGTCAACAAATTTTGCTGAGAATAAGAAAAAAATTTGGAGTGAGATAAACAGGTTAAGAAAGCCTAGGGAACAAATGGATATGTCAGTTAAAAACAAAGTATGGAAGTTAGAAGACGAGGAGCTGGAGGTATTGGGTAGATGGCGGGAATATTTTGAGGAACTTTTAAGTGTTAATGAGGGAGTATGAAAGAAGTGAATGTTTTCAGATATTTAGGAGTGGACTTGTCAGCGGATAGATTTATGAATGATAAGGTTAAGGTTAACCATAGAACTGATGAAGAAAAAAGGTGAGTGGTGCGTTGAGGTATCTCTGGAGCCAAAAAACGTTATCCATGGAGGCAAAGAAGGGTATAGTATAGTGGTACCAACACTCTTATATGGGTGGGAAGCTTGGGTTGTAAATGCTGCAGCGAGGAGGCGGCTGGTGGCAGTGGAGATGTCCTGTCTACGGGCAATGTGTGGTGTAAATATTATGCAGAGAATTTGTGTGGAAATTAGGAGGTGTGGAGTTACTAAAAGTATTAGTATATATATACATATATATATATTTATATTATATATATATATATATATATATATATATATATATATATATATATATATATATACATACATATATACATATATATATATATATATATATATATATATATATATATATATATATATATATATATATATATATATATATATATATATATATATATATATATATATATATATATATATGTCGTGCCGAATAGGCAGAACTTGCCATCTTGGCTTAAATAGCAACGCTCATCTTGCCATATAGGACAAGCGAAAATTTGTGTATGCAATAATTTCGCCAAAATCATTCTGAATCTAACGAAAAATATATATTTCACTGTGTTTGTTTAGTATTAAATTACTGCAAACAAATCTAAAATATATTTAGTTGGGTTAGGCTAAAATAAATTGTTCTTGTTATAATAGGGTTAGGTAAGTTTTCTAAGATTCTTTTAGAGCAAAATTAAATTTTTTTACATTAACATTAATGAAAAAAATATATCTTTAAACGTATAAGAGAAATTTGTAGAAAGGACTTAATTTTAAATGAGTTCTTGCTAATTGACCAGTTTTACATATTCGGCACGACATATATATATATATATATATATATATATATATATATATATATATATATATATATATATATATATATATATATATATATATATATATATATATATATATATATGTTGTGTGTTTGTATGTACATACGTACATGTGCATTGAAAAATATACTACTTGGCAACAAGGAAGAGGAATTCCATGAATTTAATTAAAATTAGGTCTGCCTTCCCCTTGAATAGATGACAATTAAAGACACCCCAAAGTCGTTCGCGACTCGCAGATCCGGATTACTTCGCTACGACCTCTCTCAGCTTACTCAACCCACCACAAGTTGGCCTCATCGACAGTGAGTTGGTTATTGACAGGAAATTTATCGGGAATTTCCTCCAAGGTAGGCACATCTTACTGACTTCTTGCATTTATAAATGGGAATTTATATTTTATGCACCTTTCTTAATTTCGTTATACCGCCTGAGTGGCTAGTTTATTGCGCACTCACAGATGATGTTGTTTGTGGTAAGTTTATTGTGCACCTGAAGCACCGACCCAGAGAAAAGAAAACTAAGTTTGTCTTTATATGGCAGATCTCTCTCTCTCTCTCTCTCTCTCTCTCTCTCTCTCTCTCTCTCTCTCTCTCTCTCTCTCTCTCTCTCTCTCTCTCTCTCTCTCTCTCTCTCTCTCCTCTCTCTTTTACACAGGGTTCTACAAGGTTCTAAGGTTCCTAACCTTATTTACAAGCTAAGAACTGTAACCTACCTCAGCTCATTTGAAAGCCTTTTTATTGTTATGAGACAGTAAATATGGAGCTTGATGAAGTTGAAACTATCAGTAGGCCTGCAACTTCTCTCTCTCTCTCTCTCTCTCTCTCTCTCTCTCTCTCTCTCTCTCTCTCTCTCTCTTGTTAACACAGCCGCTCCACCAGGACATTATGTGTGTACTTATTAATGAGTTCCACTTAGCGCTCCTCTTTATAAACACTATCCCGTGTTGGGTTACATTCTCTCATAATCAAAATTGAGACAGGTATATTCAGGGGATACACTATATGAGGCTGCATACAATATTTATATTCACTATCCCTAAATATTCAGTATTCCTAAATGCACTCAGAATTCCTAAACATATTTATTATTCCTAAATGTTTGCCTAAATACATCCATAGTATTCCTAAATGTTTAGTTTTCCTAAATGCTTAGTATTCCTAAATATCAATTTCTGACATCCAATCAATACCAACAAATTACTAATAATTGATAATTATTAACTGATTGGTTAGTTGGGTTCTTATTCTATCGATGGCTTAGCGCTTCTGTTTGATTATAATAATAATAATAATTATTCTATCGAGTACACGAGGGTCATTACGGCTGCCTGAAAAATATTCATTACCAGTCCAGAATCAAGGGAAATGTAATGGCACCCACAACATGAATAAAGGGCACAAGTGCATGTCACTCGAAATGAGTGACATGGTCCCAGGAGCGAAATGTATCCGATTAAGATGTCCCATGCGTATTCATGTATCAGATTTCATCCAGTCTGTGGTATCGTAATCTCCAAATTAGTGACTTTAATAAACTGTCTGTGTATATACAGCGAGAAGTGCCTACCTGTGGATGTCTGTATGCTAAGAAATAACGCACCTCTCGGTACATATTATTATTACCGTATTATTGTTCTATATATGTATATATTAATACACATTAGTAGTAGCAGTAGTAGCAGTAATAGTAGTAGGAGTCGTACTAGTATTAATAGTAGTAGTAGTGGTATTTGTATTAGTATTTTTTATTATGTCAAGAAACAAGTGATGAACTGGAATGGTTCAGGAGAGACTTGGAAAGGTGATCTCACCCGTGTTGATTACTCGGACTGACTCTCATCTGAGAGTTCATTATTGGAACACACGATTAAATGGTGTGTGATTCTGGATGGGAATTAGATCAAAGAGTGATTTGGTCTGGGAACTGGATCAGTGGGTTAGAGAAATCTCTACCACTCTTCTGAATGTAAACTCCTCCTCCCCCCCCCTCCAAAAAAAATTAAAACCCACCTAAAGTGGTCAGGTAACTTAACTTTTCTTACCTCGCTCTTCCTGTCTGTCAACAACCTTTCTTATCATTGTTTTCATCTTGTCTCTCCTGCTGTATAATCCTCCGGGTTTAGCGCTTTCCCCTTGATTTTAATAATAATAATAATAATAATCTTGTCTCTCCTATTCCTAATTGGATACATCAGCACACTGCTGATGTATCCAATTAGGTTAAATAAATAGGAACTTACTATAGCCAGTTAAAAAACCTGTCAGTGCTTCCTCCACGTTGTGTTTTCAAGGTCACTAAACATATTGATCAGTAATAATCCTACTTATAATTGCTATCTGATACTTATAATCACTATGTCTGACCTGTAGGAATAATGGGAAAATTATTATTATTTATTATTATTATTATTATTATTATTATTATTATTATTATTATTATTATTATTATTATTATTATTATTATTGCTGTTATTATTATTATTATTATTATTATTATTATTATTATTATTATTATTATTATTATTATTATTATTATTGTCAATTCTAACTATATGCAGCGGAAATTGAACAGAAAAAAGTTGATACATACGAAGGGATACTTGATTTTTTTTTTCAAACAAGACTGTTGAAGCTGTGGGAAGGTGCAGTAGTTTCCTCCTCCTCCACTGAAGACGGTATAGATTATTCACGAGTACTCACACTCGCCAGCACGCACCCACACACACTCACATTCACACACACACACACACGCACACACAAAACATCAACATGTCAGGGACACAACCAGAGAGAGAGGGGAGGATGAGCCAGCAAGACTGGATCTTGTGTTCACCCTGAGCAGTTCAGACATTGAGGACATCACTTACGAGAGGCCCCTTGGAGCTAGCGATCACGTGGTTCTGAGTTTTGATTATATATTAGAGTTACAAGTGGAGAAGGTAACAGGAACTGAAGGGGACAGGCCAAACTATAAAAGGGGGGACTACACGGGTATGAGAAACTTCCTGCAGGAGGTTCAGTGGGACAGAGAAATGGTAGGAAAATCAGTAAACGAGATGATGGAATATGTGGCAACAAAGTGCAAGGAGGCAGAGGAAAGGTTTGTTCCCAAGGGAAACAGAAATAATAGGAAGACCAAAACGAGTCCTTGGTTTACCCGAAGGTGTAGGGAGGCAAAAACTAAGTGCAACAGAGAATGGAAAAGGTACAGGAGGCATAGGACCCAGGAAAACAAGGAGATTAGTTGAAGAGCCAGAAACGAGTATGCACAGATAAGGAGGGAGGCCCAGCGACAGTATGAAAACGACATAGCATCGAAAGTCAAATCTGACCCGAAACTGCTGTATATCCACATTAGGAGGAAGACAACAGTCAAGAACCAGGTGATAAGGCTGAGGAAAGAAGGTGGAGAACTCACAAGAAACGATCAAGAGGTATGTGAGGAGCTCAACACGAGATTTAAGGAAGTATTTACAGTAGAGACAGGAAGGACTCTGGGGGGACAGATCAGATGGGGACACCAGCACGGAATACACCAACAAGTGTTGGACGACATACATACAGATGAGGAGGTGAAGAAACTGCTAAGGGACATCGATACCTCAAAGGCAATGGGACCGGACAACACCTCCCCGTGGGTCCTTAGAGAGGGAGCAGATATGTTGTGCGTGCCACTTACCACAATCTTCAACACGTCCCTGGAAACTGGGCAACTACCTGAGGTATGGAAAACGGCAAATGTAGTTCCCATTTTTAAAAAAGGAGACAGAAAAGAGGCACTAAACTATAGACCTGTGTCATTGACGTGTATAGTATGCAAAGTTATGGAGAAGATTATCAGGAGAAGAGTGGTGGAGCACCTGGAACGGAACAAGAGTATAAATGCCAACAAGCACGGATTCATGGAAGGCAAATCCTGTGTCACAAACCTTCTGGAGTTTTATGATAAAATAACAGAAGTAAGACACGAGAGAGAGGGGTGGGTTGATTGCATCTTCTTGGACTGCAAGAAGGCCTTTGACACAGTTCCTCACAAGAGATTAGTGCAGAAGCTAGAGCATCAGGCGCATATAACAGGAAGGGCACTGCAATGGATCAGAGAATACCTGACAAGGAGGCAACAACGAGTCATGGTATGTAATGATGTATCACAGTGGGCACCTGTGACGAGCGGGGTCCCACAGGGGTCGGTCCTAGGACCAGTGCTATCTTTGGTATATGTGAACGACATGATGGAAGGGTTAGACTCAGAAGTGTCCCTGTTTGCAGATGATGTGAAGTTAATGAGGAGAATTAAATCTGATGAGGACCAGGCAGGACTTCAAAGAGACCTGGACAGACTGGACACCTGGTCCAGCAAATGGCTTCTCGAATTTAATCCTGCCAAATGCAAAGTCATGAAGATAGGGGAAGGGCACAGAAGACCACAGACAGAGTATAGGCTAGGTGGCCAAAGACTGCAAACCTCACTCAAGGAGAAAGATCTTGGGGTGAGTATAACACCGAGCATGTCTCCAGAAGCACACATCAATCAGATAACTGCTGTAGCATATGGGCGCCTGGCAAACCTGAGAACAGCATTCCGATACCTTAGTAAGGAATCGTTCAAGACACTGTACACCGTGTATGTCAGGCCCATACTGGAGTATGCAGCACCTGTTTGGAACCCGCACTTGATAAAGCACGTCAAGAAACTAGAGAAAGTACAAAGGTTTGCGACAAGGTTAGTTCCAGAGCTTAATGGAATGTCCTATGAAGAAAGATTAAGGGAAATCGGCCTGACGACACTGGAGGACAGGAGGGTCAGGGGAGACATGATAACGACATATAAAATACTGCGTGGAATAGACAAGGTGGACAAAGACAGGATGTTCCAGGGAGGGGACACAGAAACAAGAGGCCACAATTGGAAGTTGAAGACACAAATGAGTCAGAGAGATATTAGGAAGTATTTCTTCAGTCATAGAGTTGTAAGGCAGTGAAATAGCCTAGAAAATGACGTAGTGGAGGCAGGAACCATACACAGTTTTAAGACGAGGTTTGATAAAGATCATGGATTGGGGAGAGAGAGGCCCAGTAGCAACCGGTGAAGAGGCGGGGCCAGGAGCTAAGACTCGACCCCTGCAACCACAAATAGGTGAGTACAAATAGGTGAGTACACACGCACACACCTGTGAAAGTGACAATGGGTTAGCTCATTCTGTGGTTCCTGAGGTGAGAGAGAAAGAGGGAGATCTCACTGTATCACTGTCAGTGTTAAGGTGATATCGATATTGATGTCAAGAGAGTGCTGGAGGCCACACTGCCACAGAGAGATGTTCGAGTGCTTGTGGCCTCTGTAGAGGCCAGTATTGGCGAGATTTTCTGCTTCAGTCACTGTAGTTTGTTTGGGTTTCCTGCTTCTGTCAATGAAGCCTTTTGTGTTTCCTGCTCCTGTCAGTGCAGCCTGCCGTGTTTCCTGCTTCTGTCACTGTAGCCTGCCGTGTTTCCTGCTTCTGTCACTGTAGCCTGCTATGTTTCCTGCTCCTGTCAGTACAGCCTGCTGTATTTCCTGCTTCTGTCACTGTAGCCTGCTGTGTTTCCTGCTCCTGTCAATGCAGCCTGCTGTGTTTCCTGCTCCTGTCAATGCAGCCTGCTGTGTTTCCTGCTCCTGTCAATGCAGCGTGCTGTGTTTCCTGCTTCTGTCACTGTAGCCTGCTGTGTTTCCTGCTCCTGTCAATGCAGCCTGCTTTGTTTCCTGCTTCTGTCACTGTAGCGTGCTGTGTTTCCTGCTCCTGTCAATGCAGCGTGCTGTTTCGTGATTCTGTCACTCTAGCTTGCTAAAGCTTGAGGAACTTACCTTCCAGCAGTACCTGATGGGCTGGGCTGTTACGACCAATTCTCTTCAAAGATTTTTTTTATTTAGCAAAGTTGCATACATGAGCGGTGTGCTGCTATGTTTAACATGACTCTCACGTAGCTATATTTCTCTGTCACATTCCACCACTCGGCAACGATTTCATATACAGTGTTGAAATCAGTTAGTCAGTCAGCCTTGAGCTGGGAAACTTCAGGAAGGCAATGAAGATATCGTTAAGTTTTCCATTAATGGCTCAACAGCTTACAGCAGCTTCAGACGTTTTGTCTCAGTAGAGTTAATAATACGTGGGAATTACTATCTCTCAGGATGGTCTGTTAAACTTTATGCTATACACTGAAACATTTTTCTCTGTACGATCTGTGAGTTATGGATTAATTTGGGTGAGTAATTCTTCCGTTTTTTTTATCAGTTTTTCTCCCCATTTCAACCCCTTTCCTTCCCTCATCTCTCGTTCTATTCTCTTTCCTCGTTTTTGCCTTCTGTCCAAGCCCTCTCTCCCATCCGCTTCCGCTAGTATCCGCTGCCCTCTCATCCTCCTTCCCTATCCTTTCCTCTCGTCTTTCCTCCACTCGCCTCATCTCCCCTTCCCTCATCTCCCTTTCCCTCATGTCCCCTTCTCTCCACTTCCCTCTTCTTCCCTTCCCCCAAAAGGCAAAATGTTTTCGTGTTGCAGCGGCCCCTCACTGCCAGTTATGTCAACATAATCCTTGACCCTTCTACCACCACCACCACCACATCCATAACCACTACTACCATCCCCACCACCACCACCATCCCCACCACCACCACCATTCCCACCACCACCACCATCCCCACCATCACCACCATCCCCACCACCACCACCATCCCCACCACCACTACCATCCCCACCATCACCCCCATCCCCACCACCACTACCATCCCCACCACCACCACCATCCCCACCACCACCACCATCCCCACCACCACCACCATCCCTACCACCACCACATCCATAACCTCCCCCATCCCCGCTGCCTGAGTGAGTGCTGTGATAGGAATGACACACCTGCACTAGCCTCTGAATCCACCTGCAATGGCACCAGTCAATGGCACCAGTCAATGGCACCAGTGAGCTGAGAGGAAGTAACATGGGCATAATTACTGCACACAAACCCCGGCCACTACACACCAGAGAGAGAGAGAGAGAGAGAGAGAGAGAGAGAGAGAGAGAGAGAGAGAGAGAGAGAGAGAGAGAGAGAGAGAGAGAGAGAGAGAGAGAGAAAAGGGTTGACATAGGAGAGTCAACATTTTGCCGTGATAAAACAGTGGTTAACGAGAACGTGGACTGGTTAAGGACAAGATCAGTCTAACTTTGTTAACCACCTAGCGAAGACCTAGATCAGGTCTCGCTTCACTTCTCCACCACTCTGCCTTCATTAACGAACGTCTGCTTTTCAACGTATGTGGCCAGAACGGTGTATCGTATGTATTTGTCCTGCAGAATGAGGAAAATGCAAAGTGAGAGAGCGATAAATAACATACTTTCCTGTTATAGCTTCATTGCCATTTCATTTATTAGTAATTTGTGGTTAAATTACCTGAAAATAAGCTAACTAACGTTCACATAACTCGACTGGACTTAATCTAACCCATCCCAAGTTAACCCAGGTTAACTGAAGGAGAACATGACTCAAGAAATCGTAATGACACGATTGCAAATAAACCATACCCCCGGCCGGGATTGAACCCGCGGTCATAGAGTCTCAAAACTCCAGCCCCAGGACTCTATGACCGCGGGTTCAATCCCGGCCGGGGGTATGGTTTAACTGAAGGAGCTTTGTTGTTTGACGTAATCAAACTGGTGTGTTTTTCTGTCTCGTTAAATAGTACTTTTTCCACTCATTAATCACTTCATTGTGAAATTATGCAGATACAGTACATGCATGTGTGAACAACCAGGTCTGTTCATACATACTGTGAATGTAGAGGAATTGAATTCCATTAATGAAAATTAATTGTTTGTTGTGAATTACCGAAGGATTGGATGATACAAATGGAGACTAACGTGAAACAGGGATGAATGTTAATGTAAATGGAATGAGAAATAATTTATTTGTGGAAACTAATTTATACGTCTCAGTTTCAATATTTTTGTGTTCGTAATGCAAGGAACTAAATATTATTATCACAATTTTGTGGGGAGAAACACTTAACCCATTTGGATTACACAGAGCCTGGAGAAATGGGTGGAAATCAGGTGCTACCCATGGAGGAAAGGAATAGGTCCAATTCTTAGGATCAAGAGCCCTTCAGCAACATCTAGGCAAACTCAGTGAGATATGAGACAGTAAAGAAAATACTCCCGCGAAGTTCATTGCAAAGGTACGTTTTTTGACAGAGGTACCCTGAGGTACCCTTTCATGGCATTGAAAATTGGGTTGGGCAAATGTTTTGTTAGTGGGATGAATTGCAAAGGACCTGCCTAGTATGGGCCAGCAGGCCTCCTGCAGTGCTCCTCCTTTCTTATGTTCTTATGTTCAATAAAAAAAAGCTGTGAAAAAAGACCTGAGGTCATCCTCCAAAAAATAAAGCTATGGAAAAGACCCTGAAGTCATCCTCCAAAAAAAATAAATAAAGAGGTGAAAAGGAACTTGAGGTCATCCTCCAAAAAAAGCTGTGAAAAAAAACCCTGAGGTCATCCTCCAAAAAAATAAAGCTATTGAAAAGACCCTGAAGTCATCCTCCAAAAAAAAATAAAGAGGTAAAAAAAGAACTTGAGGTCATCCTCCAAAAAAATAAAGCTGTGAAAAAGACCTAAATGCAGAACAAAGTTTTTCAAGTACTTGAAAAAAAAATGAAAAAAAAAACAGGCCCAGTTTTGGTTGAAACATTATACAAACGAAGGACTCGTTTGTATAAATTATTTTTTCTCACCAGCTATGGGCACACTGCCTATGTCTCCACGAATAATCGAAGGTCCTAGACAACATATAACCATTTATACTGAAAGAGCTGCTGATCTTAACACTAAGCTATGTATGACCCTTATAGGTTTAGCGCTTAGTAATGATAATAATAATAATAATAATAATAATAATAATAATAATAATAATAATAATAAATAATAATTTTTTTAGCACCTCACTAGGACAAAGGTTCAGTAAATCATTATAAAGAAAAGATTTACCAGAGAAGTGTGCCCCAATTTGAAGGTAGTATTCAGCTCCACGACTATATTGTTGGCTAGTGTATCATGCAGATTGTTGCAGTGAAGTTTAAAGGAAGCTTTGAAGCTTCTCAAAGAGAAAAGCTTCATTTCTGAGCAAATTGGCTTCAGGACAGGAAAACCTTGCTGATTAGAATGCATGGCAGCCTCAGGGAAAGAAGAGACAAAGAAGAAGAGGACAGGTTAACTACATTTTCCTTGACCCCAAGAAAACCTTCAGCTTAGAACTGTGAAAACAGCTGACCAACGAACTCGGAAAGCAAGCATATATTTTGGGGAAAGTTTAAAGTTTGGATAACGAGAAGCCTAATTAGCAGAGAGCAGAATTTTATAATATAGTATGTGTTAGACTGACGGAATGCCGATAGCACCATACTACAGCAAACAATCTTATACGTTAGAAATAGCAAATTAGGCTGAACTTATGAGAAAAATTACCAACAAACTAGACTGGCCAGTTACAAGAAGGGTTGATTTCGAGCAACCAGTCCTCGAACCGACGTAAATGTAATGAAATGAAAACAATAAAAGGGGCAAGGAAATCTGAACGGTGTGCCATATGAATGATGAGCAGCTAGAGACCAAATAGTGTACGGTATGGATGAACAGGAGCTGGAGACCAGATAGTGTATCACATGGATGATGAGCAGCTGGAGATCAGATGATGTGCAGCCGGAGGAGAACAGATATTGTACCACATAAGTGAAGAGCAACTAGTGGGAGCCAGCAACTAGACAGATCTAAGAGCACACATCACAATACATTTATAAACTGCAACACATGTAAACAGTACAGAGTCGGTGCCTTAAAGTGACTTAGCAAACTTAAAAAAATCTTGCTGGTGTGTATGTATATATGCATGTTCTTCCGTTTAGGTGGTATGGACTACAATACCATCTGCCACTATACTCAAACACTAAAACACTGACCACTATACTCAAACACTAAAACACTGACCACTATACTCAAACACCACAGTCACTAGTGAATGTAGCCTTACAGCTAGTTCACGATGTACCAGGTGTTGCACACCCTGGTATGGATCGTTCAGTAAAACAAGCCAGATTGAAATACTTTTGGCCTCGTATGGCAACTGATATTTTTGAGTATGTTAAGAAATGTAGTGTCTGCATGCAACATAAAGGTAATGCTAATGGTCCTAATCCAATCCAAGTATATCCAACCACTAGCGAACCGTGGGAAAGAGTTGCGCTAGATTTGTTAACTAATTTCCAATGTTCCCTCCAAGGCAACAAACATCTGTGTGTTATGGTAGACCATTTCACCAGATATTGTGAGTTAGTTCCTATTGCAGATAAGACTGCCGAGACAGTAGCTAAAGCGTTTAAAGAACGCATTATCTGCAGGCATACCACCCCTAAGTCCCTAGTAACAGATAATGGAGGCGAATTCTGTAATGAGATTCTTGAAAATTTGTGCACCTTGTACAAGATCTCTAAATCCACCATTGTTCCTCATCATCCTGCCAGCAATGGGTTAGCGGAACGAACCAATAAGAAAGTACTTGATGTCTTGAGAGCCACTATCAATCCCAACAGTGAAACTTGGGATGAAGTTATACCTGATGTGCAGTGTGCTATAAATTCTGCTTACAATGTTTCTATAGGTGACACTCCACATTATGCATTGTACGGTGTAGATAAACGTTTGCCTTATGAGTTGTTATATTCTAATCCGAAACCAAATTACAACCCTGATGATTTCATAGCAACTCGTACCAGCTTAGCTCAAAGTGTTTTTAGAAGAATCCGTGAAACACTTCATAAATCAACAGCAGAATTTACAAGAGTCGCAAACACTCGAGCAAAGCCATCCAAAATCAAAGTAGGTTCGAGAGTTATGCTGATGAACTTTAACAAAACGTCTGCAATGCCAAAGCTTGATCAAAAGTTTGTTGGTCCTTATCGAGTAGTTGAACATATCACTGGTAATAAGTATAAGGTTAGAGAGATTAGTACTGGTCAGTATAAAGAATCGCATTTAGATCATATGAAGTTAGTATGTGATGATAATGATGTTCCAACCCAGACTAATGTGACAGACTCTGACAATCCTCCTGATCCTGTACTCTCTTCCTCTGATACTCAGTCAGACGATCAACCTGAATGTCGTTATTCCCTATGTACACGACAGGTATTGAGAAATCCTCAAGTATCATTTGTAACTTCCAATTCAGATTTGCCTCAAATACAGCATGAGTTAGCCAATACAACAGAGTTTGATCCTCCCAGAGATGACACTCATTCTGCATATGTCAATCTTACCCTAGCAGAGTTGGGGTTAAATGTAAATAACCTGTATAGATGAATAATTACAGTATCAACTTATCAGTATTCAAGAATTTTTTTTTTGTGTTCATGTTCTCTCCGCATTCTGAGAGTTAACAGTCTAGATTTGAGTGCACCGAATCTGCCTTTCTGTTAAACACTTCTTTCTTTGTATATATTCCTTCCTCAGAATCCGTAGATCACATGAATACAGATCGATCGATCAAATTTTTTTTTATCACTTCTATTGTGTAATCCCAACGTTGAGTTTCATTCGATGAGTTGTGCTATATTATACCTTGTATTGCATTACAGTTTCAGTTACGTCAGCTTCCATTCCAATGTTCTACTTATGTATGTTATAATGTTCAATTGTTGTGTACTTTGACATTGTATAGAATCAGCCCAAGCCGTATACCTGCCATCTCTAGTTTGTATTAGTTGTATGTCGGGACGACATACGTTAGCATCGCCGAGCTCTCAGTAGTAGTAACCAGTTACCAGTAACCAGTGTACCAGTAGATGACTCACTACCAACCGTCTCTGCCTGAATCACTGGCTGTATTCATATTGTTGCTGACCTAGCAGGATTTCAAGCGCCCCCTCGCCCATGGGCACTCCTTAGTCAGTCTCGCCAAGGGGCAGAGAGAGGCAGGTTCGGCTGTGGCACCCTTCCACATACTTCAGTTACAATATACGTACTTCCAGCCTACGTGAGTATTTTTACCCAATCCACGTGTTCGAACCCCACATGATAAAACATTAAAACACTGACCACAATAATCAAACACTAAAACAAACACTGACCACTATACTCAGACACTAAAACACTGACCACTATACTCAAACACTAAAACACTGACCACTGTACTCAAACACTAAAACACTGACCACTATACTCAGACACTAAAACACTGACCACTATACTCAGACACTAAAACACTGACCACTATACTCAAACACTAAAACACTGACCACTATACTCAGACAATAAAACACTGACCACTATACTCAGACACTAAAACACTGACCACTATACTCAGACACTAAAACACTGACCACTATACTCAGACAATAAAACACTGACCACTATACTCAGACACTAAAACACTGACCACTATACTCAGACAATAAAACACTGACCACTATACTCAGACACTAAAACACTGACCACTATACTCAAACACTAAAACACTGACCACTATACTCAGACACTAAAACACTGACCACTATACTCAAACATTAAAACACTGACCACTATATTCAAACACTAAAACACTGACCACCATACTCAAACGCAAAAAAAAAAAAAAAAAGGTTACAATATAGTAAACATTAAACATCGACCACTAAAACATCAACTTTTCGAGCACCAGCCATTGTAGCCCGACGATTAATGAACCGGCACCAGTAGCCTCACAGGAAGGCCGGCGAAGGATCCACATTTCCGGCGAGAAACCTGAGCAGTGTCTGCTGGGACTCAAGCTCGGAAATAAAAAAGAAGAGAAAAACGGTCCCTTCATTATTCCGTGGTTAGCAGCTGAGGTTTGCCAGTCGTGGGTGAGCGTTGTTGGAGGTCAGTGGGTAAAGCAGCAGTAAGAGTTACGACTCTTGGGGCCCTGAGTCTCCCGAAACGAACTGGGCGCTGGAGGGCGGTGAGAGACGCAACACAAACAGTCCTGGTCTCCTTCGCGTATACTGCCTCCTACCAGGCAGCAGCGGAGCTGGAGGCCGGCCCTACATCACCTCGAAATAATTGACTCAAAGGAAACTTGAGTTCATATGCCCGCGTAGACAAGAGGCCATACACCCGTATATTGATTCCCGATAATAAAACCGCCTCATTGGACGCCTGCCAGTTCATCAAGATTTTAATTGGGCAATTAGTGTGTTTCTAAAACAGGAGCGATGCAGAGAGTGCTTAATGGAAAAGTTCTGTTGAATATTAAGTCAACTTTGACGAACATGCAACAGTGTTTGTGATAACTAATGGAAAGTGATGGAAAAAAATTAATATATATATATATATATATATATATATATATATATATATATATATATATATATATATATATATATATATATATATATATATCGTGCCGAATAGGCAGAACTTGCGATCTTGGCTTAAATAGTAAGGCTCATCTTGCCATATAGGACAAGTGAAAATTTGTGTATGCAACAATTTCGCCAAAATCATTCTGAACCTAAAGAAAAAAATATATTTCACTGCGTTTGTTTAGTATTAAATTACTGTAAACAAATCTAAAATATATTTAGATGGGTTAGGCTAAAATAAATTGCGCTTGTTATAATAAGGTTAGGTAAGTTTTCTAAGTTCTTTTTGGTGCAAAATTAAAAATTTTTCCATCAACATTAATGAAAAAAATATATCTTTAAACGTACAAGAGAAAATTTTAGGAAAGACTTAATTTTAAATGAGTTCTTTCTAATTGAAGAGTTTTACATATTCGGTACGTTTATTGTCTTCTCTGAGGATGAGGGTCCCCATTCCAGCTATAGAGGTGGTACTTCCCTATATATATATATATATATATATATATATATATATATATATATATATATATATATATATATATATATATATATATATATATATATATATATATATATATTTAACAAGTCGGCCGTCTCCCACCGAGGCAGGGTGACCCAAAAAGAAAGAAAATCCCCAAAAAGAAAATACTTTCATCATCATCATTCAACGCTTTCACCTCACTCACACATAATCACTGTTTTTGCAGAGGTGCCCAGAATACAACAGTTTAGAAGCATATACGTATAAAGATACACAACATATCCCTCCAAACTGCCAATATCCCAAACCCCTCCTTTAGAGTGCAGGCATTGTACTTCCCATTTCCAAGACTCATGTCCGGCTATATAAAAATAACCGGTTTCCCTGAATCCCTTCACTAAATATTACCCTGCTCACACTCCAACAGCTCGTCAGGTCCCAAATACCATTCGTCTCCATTCACTCCTATTGAACACGCTCACGCACGCCTGCTGGAAGTCCAAGCCTCTTGCCCACAAAACCTCCCTTACCCTTTCCTTCCAACCTTTTCGAGGACGACCCCTACCCTGCCTTCCTTCCCCTACAGATTTATACGCTCTCCGTGTCATTCTACTTTGATCCATTCTCTAAAAATGTCCAAACCTCCTCAACAACCCCTCTTCAGCCCTCTGACTTATACTTTTATTAACTCCACACCTTCTCCTAATTTCCACACTCCGAATTTTCTGCATAATATTTACACCACACATTGCCCTTAGACAGAACATCTCCACTGCCTCCAACCGCCTCCTCGCTGCTGCATTTACAACCCAAGCTTCACACCCATATAAGAGTGTTGGTACTACTATACTTTCATATATTCCCTTCTTTGCCTCCATAGATAACGTTTTTTGTCTCCACATTTGCCTCAATGCACCACTCGCCGTTTCTCCTTAACAATTCTATGATGAACCTCATCCTTCATAAATCCATCCGCCGACACGTCAACTCCCAAGTATCTGAAAACATTCACTTCTTCCATACTCCTCCTCCCCAATTTGATATCCAATTTTTCTTTATCTAAATCATTTGATACCCTCATCATCTTACTCTTTTCTATGTTCACTTTCAATTTTCTACCTTTACACACACTCCCAAACTCATCCACTAACCTTCGCAATTTTTCTTTAGAATCTCCCATAAGCACAGTATCATCAGCAAAAAGCAACTGTGTCAATTCCCATTTTGTATTTGATTCCCCATAATTTAATCCCACCCCTCTCCCGAACATCCTAGCATTTACTTCTTTTACAACCCCATCTATAAATATATTAAACAACCATGGTGACATTACACATCCCTGTCTAAGACCTACTTTTACCGGGAAGTAGTCTCCCTCTCTTCTACACACCCTAACCTGAGCCTCACTATCCTCATAAAAACTCTTTACAGCATTTAGTAACTTACCACCTATTCCATTTACTTGCAACATCTGCCACATTGCTCCCCTATCCACTCTATCATATGCCTTTTCTAAATCCATAAATGCAATAAAAACTTCCCTACCTTTATCTAAATACTGTTCACATATATGCTTCAATGTAAACACTTGATCTACACATCCCCTACCCACTCTAAAACCTCCTTGCTCATCCGCAATCTTAGATTCTGTCTTACCTCTAATTATTTCACTTATAACCCTACCGTACACCGTATATATGGGGATGTGGAACAGAATTCTTCCTCCATAAGCCAAGTGTGTCGTGAGAGGCGACTAAAATGCCGGAAGCAAGGGGCTAGTAACCCCTTCTCCTGTATATGTGTTACTAAATGTAAAAGGAGAAACTTTCGTTTTTTCTTTTGGGCCACCCCGCCTCGGTGGGATACGGCTGTGTGTTGAAAGAAAGAAAGATATATATATATATATATATATATATATATATATATATATATATATATATATATATATATATATATATATATATATATATATATATATATATATATATATATATATATTTATATATATATAAATCTACACATCCCCTACCCACTCTGAAACCTCCTTGCTCATCCGCAATCCTACATTCTGTCTTACCTCTAATTCTTTCAATTATAACCCTACCGTATACTTTTCCTGGTATACTCGGTAAACTTATTCCTCTATAATTTTTACAATCTCTTTTGTCCCCTTTCCCTTTATATAAAGGGATTATACATGCTCTCCGCCAATCCCTAGATACCTTCCCCTCTTTCATACATTTATTAAACAAAAGTACCAACCACTCCAACACTATATCCCCCCTGCTTTTAACATTTCTGTCATGATCCCATCAGTTCCAGCTGCTTTTCCCCCTTTCATTTTACGTAATGCCTCACGTACCTCCACCACACTTACATTCTGCTCTTCTTCACTCCTAAAAGATGGTATACCTCCCTGGCCAGTGCATGAAATTACAGCCTCCCTTTCTTCCTCAACATTTAAAAGTTCCTGAAAATATTCTCGCCGTCTACCTAATACCTCCATCTCCCCATCTACTAACTCCCCTACTCTGTTTTTAACTGACAAATCCATTCGTTCTCTAGGCTTTCTTAACTTGTTTAACTCGCTCCAAAATTTTTTCTTGTTTTCATTAAAATTTCTTGACAGTGCCTCTCCCACTCTATCATCTGCTCTCCTTTTGCACTCTTTCACCACTCTCTTCACCTTTCTTTTACTCTCCATATACTCTGCTCTTCTTATAACACTTCTGTTTTGTAAAAACCTCTCATAAGCTACCTTTTTCTCTTTTATCACACCCTTTATTTCATCATTCCACCAATCACTCCTCTTTTCTCCTGCCCCCACCCTCCTATAACCACAAACTTCTGCCCCACATTCTAATACTGCATTTTTAAAACTGTTCCAACCCTCTTCAACCCCATCCCCACTACTCATCTTTGCACTAGCCCACCTTTCTGCCAATAGTCGCTTATATCTCACCCGAACTTCCTCCTCCCTTAGTTTATACACTTTCACCTCCCTCTTACTTGTTGTTGCCACCTTCCTCTTTTCCCATCTACCTCTTGCTCTAACTGTAGCTACAACTAAATAATGATCCGATATATCAGTTGCCCCTCTATAAACATGTACATCCTGGAGCCTACCCATCAACCTTTTATCCACCAATACATAATCTAACAAACTACTTTCATTACGTGCTACACCATACCTTGTATATTTATTTATCCTCTTTTTCATGAAATATGTATTACTTATTACCAAATTTCTTTCTACACATAGCTCAATTAAAGGCTTCCCATTTACATTTACCCCTGGCACCCCAAATTTACCTACTACTCCCTCCATAACATTTTTACCCACTTTAGCATTGAAATCCCCAACCACCATTACTCTCACACTTGATTCAAAACTCCCCACGCATTCACTCAACATTTCCCAGAATCTCTCTCTCTCCTCTACACTTCTCTCTTCTCCAGGTGCATACACGCTTATTATAACCCACTTTTCACATCCAATCTTTATTTTACTCTACATAATCCTTGAATTTATACATTTGTAGTCCCTCATTTCCTGCCATAGCTTATCCTTCAACATTATTGCTACTCCTTCTTTAGCTCTAACTCTATTTGAAACCCCTGACCTAATCCCATTTATTCCTCTCCATTGAAACTCTCCCACCCCCTTCATCTTTGTTTCACTTAAAGCCAGGACATCCAGTTTCTTCTCATTCATAACATCCACAATCGTCTCTTTCTTATCATTTGCACAACATCCACGCATATTCAAACTTCCCACTTTGACAGTTTTCTTCTTCTTATTCTTTTTAGTAATCTTTACAGGAAAAGGGGTTACTAGCCCATTGTTCCCGGCATTTTAGTTGACTTTTACAACA
>NC_091304.1:5131712-5141712 GCF_038502225.1 Cherax quadricarinatus | reverse complement strand
AAGTGTATTGTGTAGGAGGTAGGTTACTGAAAGCAGTGAAGAGTTTTTACGAGGATAGTGAGGCTCAAGTTAGAGTATGTAGGAAAGAGGGAAATTTTTTCCCAGTAAAAGTAGGCCTTAGACAAGGATGTGTGATGTCACCGTGGTTGTTTAATATATTTATAGATGGGGTTGTAAGAGAAGTATATGCGAGGGTCTTGGCAAGAGGCGTGGAGTTAAAAGATAAAGAATCACACACAAAGTGGGAGTTGTCACAGCTGCTCTTTGCTGATGACACTGTGCTCTTGGGAGATTCTGAAGAGAAGTTGCAGAGATTGGTGGATGAATTTGGTAGGGTGTGCAAAAGAAGAAAATTAAAGGTGAATACAGGAAAGAGTAAGGTTATGAGGATAACAAAAAGATTAGGTGATGAAAGATTGAATATCAGATTGGAGGGAGAGAGTATGGAGGAGGTGAATGTATTCAGATATTTGGGAGTGGACGTGTCAGCGGATGGGTCTATGAAAGATGAGGTGAATCATAAAATTGATGAGGGGAAAAGAGTGAGTGGTGCACTTAGGAGTCTGTGGAGACAAAGAACTTTGTCCTTGGAGGCAAAGAGGGGAATGTATGAGAGTATAGTTTTACCAACGCTCTTATATGGGTGTGAAGCATGGGTGATGAATGTTGCAGCGAGGAGAAGGCTGGAGGCAGTGGAGATGTCATGTCTGAGGGCAATGTGTGGTGTGAATATAATGCAGAGAATTCGTAGTTTGGAAGTTAGGAGGAGGTGCGGGATTACCAAAACTGTTGTCCAGAGGGCTGAGGAAGGGTTGTTGAGGTGGTTCGGACATGTAGAGAGAATGGAGCGAAACAGAATGACTTCAAGAGTGTATCAGTCTGTAGTGGAAGGAAGGCGGGGTAGGGGTCGGCCTAGGAAAGGTTGGAGAGAGGGGGTAAAGGAGGTTTAGTGTGCGAGGGGCTTGGACTTCCAGCAGGCATGCGTGAGCGTGTTTGATAGGAGTGAATGGAGACAAATGGTTTATAATACTTGACGTGCTGTTGGAGTGTGAGCAAAGTAACATTTATGAAGGGGTTCAGGGAAACCGGCAAGACGGACTTGAGTCCTGGAGATGGGAAGTACAGTGCCTGCACTCTGAAGGAGGGGTGTTAATGTTGCAGTTTAAAAACTGTAGTGTAAAGCACCCTTCTGGCAAGACAGTGATGGAGTGAATGATGGTGAAAGTTTTTCTTTTTCGGGCCACCCTGCCTTGGTGGGAATCGGCCAGTGTGATAATAATAATATATATATATATATATATATATATATATATATATATATATATATATATATATATATATATATATATATATATATATATATATATATATATATATGTATATATATATATATATATATATATATATATATATATATATATATATATAATATATATATATATATATATATATATATATATATATATATATATATATATATATATATGTATATATTTATACATTTATATATATATTTATATATATATATGTATATATATATATATATATATATATATATATATATATATATATATATATATATATATATATATATATATATATATATGTATGTATATATATATATATATATATATATATATATATATATATATATATATATATATATGTATATATATTATATATATATATGTATATATATATATATATATATATATATATATATATATATATATATATATATATATATATTCTCCAACCAATAATAGCTAGACATGAATGAAACAGATTATGTGTTTCATGCCATTTTATTGAGAAGACTTTTCACCTTCATATATGTATAAAAATCCGTGTCGGACGAGACGTATTCTCAGTTAAATGACATAAACCACAGATTGTATGTCTATCACATACTTGTCCGTATATTCTACCAGTTACACACATAAACTTTGCACAGATAACCCGCACATAGGAGAAAGGAACTTATGACGAAGTTTCGGTCTAACTATGACCATTAACTAGACACGATGAAAATAAATGGTTTAAAATACCGACACAAGCCTCTGCAGCGGTATACATAATCCCTTGTAATGACTGCAACAAATTATACGTGGGCGAAACATTAAGAGACCTCCAAACACGTATTTCAAAACACCAATACGCAAGCAGGACTGACGATACAAGGAATGCCTGTGTACAGCATCGCAATTCACACAACCATTTAATTAACTACAGAAACTCAAGACTTATCGCCACAGAAGACAACACTCAATTCCGAAGAATCCTGGAATCATCGCTTATCTCTATAACCAACAATTTCAACCAGAACAGCGGCTTCTATAACATATCTGAACCACTCGCCAAGAAACTTGTTCATCGCTATCCCACATAAGAACATAGAACACTGCAGAAGGTCTACTCACAACTTGTCCAATACCCCTGCCAAGCTACCCAAGACTCTATAACTCCACCCGGTAGATCATCAGATGCAGCATTCTCCACCTGACCTCAACATTCTAAACCTGACTATAAATACTCCCGTACCTTCCACCCCAGGTAGATCTGTGTGTGACTTGAAAAGGCCCACTGTGTGGGCGAAACGTTGTCAATAAAGGATCACATTAAACTGTATATGTTTATGTTTCCATTAACTAGACATACTTATCAAGGGTCCAAGTCGGACCAAGTCTCCTATGTGCAGGTTATTTGCGTTTTGTTCCACTCATGGTATTGTTCCACTTACGGTATTGTTCCGCTCATGGTATTGTTCCTTTTTCTTCTTCATGACAAGTGTTCTTCTCTTCTAAACACGAGAAGTTAAACTGCAGTCGCCATCGCCGCAAGGGTTTAGCACTTCGGCACAATGTAGAACCTATGAAAGAAATAAGGATAGTAATTCACCTCATATTTTCAGGTGTGATATACCAGAGATCGAGAGGAACCTCCTGGTAGGACGACCATGAAGGCTGACGAGTGTTTGCTGGTAGTGTGGCTGACGGCTGTGCTGAGGGTACAAAGCACAGCAACAGAAACAGCGCAGGTTCTGAATCAACATCTGGACTATGTGGTGACCTTCCCAGAGGACCCACTCCAGCCCATCTGGGATCGCCTTGACAGCATGTCGAAGGAAATCTTCAAGGACCTCCACCTTCTGATGGAGACCCATGTCAACAAGGTCCAGGAGGACATTGGGGCATTAAATACGAAAATCTCCGCCCTTGAGGACAAAATCGATAGCACAATTACTGATTTCCGATTACAGATTATGGAGGAAATCGAGGATAAGCTGGAAATCGTGAAGGAAATCGAGGATAAGCTGGAAGTCATGGAGGAAACCGTGGAGGAAGAGCTTAGCCATCTCGCGTGGAGCATGAATTCCAGCAGCAGCAGCTTGGCTAGCATCAACACACACCTCTCGCACCTGGAGCAGAGGATAGTAGATGACTCCACAGGTGATCCGGACAACTGCTCTCTTCTGGTGGATAAAGTGTCCGAGGTAATGAACGATCCTCGGTTCACGAACGAACTTCATACCGAGAACGACTCCCGACCAGCCAGCACCTGCCTGGATGAAGAGGTGAAGAACAACAGGTTTTTATGTTTATATTAGAAAAAAAATCTATTGCATTCATTAAACAACTGACAACTTTCACTTTCTTTTGAGTTGTGTATGTGTGCGCTTGTGCGTGTGTTTCTCTATTTGATATCACGTATTTGTGATTGCAGGGTTCGAATCTCAGCTCCTGGAAATGGTTCTTAACTTGATATTTGCTGGGTGAGCATCCTCATAGCTTCATAAGAACTAAATCCACCTCCTTCCTCCTCCACAAGGACAAAATATATCACCTATTTCCCATACAAGGGCAAAATCTATCTCCTTCCTCCTACAGAATGACAAGATCAGGCTCCTGTTTCCTATACAAGGACAAAATCTGTCTCCTTCCCGGTACACAAGGACAAAATTCATCTCCTGCCGGTACACAAGAACAAAGTCCATCTCCTTCCCGATACACGAGGACAAAGTCCATCTCCTTCCCAGTACACAAGGACAAAGTCCGTCTCCTTTCCGGTACACAAGAACAAAGTCCATCTCCTTCCCGGTACACAAGAACAAAGTCCATCTCCTTCCCAGTACACAAGGACAAAGTCCGTCTCCTTCCCGGTACACAAGGACAAAGTCCGTCTCCTTTCCGGTACACAAGGACAAAGTCCATCTTCTTCCCGGTACACAAGAACAAAGTCCATCTCCTTCCCGGTACACAAGGACAAAGTCCATCTCCTTCCCGGTACACAAGGACAAAGTCCATCTCCTTCCCGGCACACAAGAACAAAGTCCATCTCCTTCCCGGTAAACACAAGAACAAAGTCCATCTCCTTCCCGGTACACAAGGACAAAGTCCATCTCCTTCCCGATACACGAGGACAAAGTCCGTCTCCTTCCCGGTACACAAGGACAAAGTCCGTCTCCTTTCCGGCACACAAGGACAAATTCCATCTTCTTCCCGGTACACAAGAACAAAGTCCATCTCCTTCCCGGTACACAAGGACAAAGTCCATCTCCTTCCCGGTACACAAGGACAAAGTCCATCTCCTTCCCGGCACACAAGAACAAAGTCCATCTCCTTCCCGGTACACAAGGACAAAGTCCATCTCCTTCCCGGTACACAAGGACAAAGTCCATCTCCTTCCCGGTACACAAGGACAAAGTCCATCTCCTTCCCGGCACACAAGAACAAAGTCCATCTCCTTCCCGGTACACAAGGACAAAGTCCATCTCCTTCCCGGTACACGAGGACAAAGTCCATCTCCTTCCCGGCACACAAGAACAAAGTCCATCTCCTTCCCGGTACACAAGGACAAAGTCCATCTCCTTCCCGGTACACAAGGACAAAGTCCATCTCCTTCCCGGTACACAAGGACAAAGTCCATCTCCTTCCCGGTACACAAGAACAAAGTCCATCTCCTTCCCGGTACACAAGGACAAAGTGCATCTCCTTCCCGGTACACAAGAACGAAGGTCATCTCCTTCCCGGTTGAAAAGAACAAAGTCCATCTCCTTCCCGGTACACAACGACAAAGTCCATCTCCTTCCCGGTACACAAGGACAAAGTCCATCTCCTTCCCGGTACAAAAGAACAAAGTCCATCTCCTTCCCGGTACACAACGACAAAGTCCATCTCCTTCCCGGTACACAAGAACAAAGTCCATCTCCTTCCCGGTACACAAGGACAAAGTGCATCTCCTTCCCGGTACACAAGAACGAAGGTCATCTCCTTCCCAGTACACAAGAACAAAGTGCATCTCCTTCCCGGTACACAAGGACAAAGTCCATCTCCTTCCCGGTACAAAAGAACAAAGTGCATCTCCTTCCCGGTACACAAGAACAAAGTTCATCTCCTTCCCGGTACAAAAGAACAAAGTCCATCTCCTTCCCGGTACACAAGGACAAAGTCCATCTCCTTCCCGGCACACAAGAACAAAGTGCATCTCCTTCCCGGTACACAAGAACAAAGTCCATCTCCTTCCCGGTACAAAAGAACAAAGTGCATCTCCTTCCCGGTACACAAGGACAAAGTCCATCTCCATCCCGGTAAACAACAACAAAGTCCATCTCCTTCCCGGTACACAAGAACAAAGTCCATCTCCTTCCCGGTACACAAGAACAAAGTCCATCTCCTTCCCGGTACACAAGAACAAAGTCCATCTCCTTCCCGGTACACAAGGACAAAGTCCATCTCCTTCCCGGTACACAAGGACAAAGTCCATCTCCATCCCGGTACACAAGAACAAAGTCCATCTACTTCCCGGTACACAAGGACAAAGTGCATCTCCTTCCCGGTACACAAGAACGAATGTCATCTCCTTCCCGGTACAAAAGAACAAAGTTCATCTCCTTCCCGGTACACAAGAACAAAGTCCATCTCCTTCCCGGTACACAAGGACAAAGTGCATCTCCTTCCCGGTACACAAGAACAAAGTCCATCTCCTTCCCGGTACACAAGAACAAAGTCCATCTCCTTCCCGGTACACAAGGACAAAGTTCATCTAAATCCCGGTACACAAGAACAAAGTCCATCTCCTTCCCGGTACACAAGAACAAAGTCCATCTCCTTCCCGGTACACAAGAACAAAGTCCATCTCCTTCCCGGTACACAAGAACAAAGTCCATCTCCTTCCCGGTACACAAGAACAAAGTGCATCTCCTTCCCGGTACACAAGGACAAAGTCCATCTCCTTTCCGGTACACAAGGACAAAGTCCATCTCCTTCCCGGTACACAAGAACAAAGTCCATCTCCTTCCCGGTACACAAGGACAAAGTCCATCTCCTTCCCGGTACACAAGGACAAAGTCCATCTCCTTCCCGGTACACAAGAACAAAGTCCATCTCCTTCCCGGTACACAAGGACAAAGTCCATCTCCTTCCCGGCACACAAGAACAAAGTCCATCTCCTTCCCGGTACACAAGAACAAAGTCCATCTCCTTCCCGGTACAAAAGAACAAAGTCCATCTCCTTCCCGGTACACAAGAACAAAGTCCATCTCCTTCCCGGTACACAAGAACAAAGTCAATCTCCTTCCCTGTACACAAGGACAAAGTCCATCTCCTTCCCGGTACACAAGAACAAAGTCCATCTCCTTCCCGGTACACAAGAACAAAGTCCATCTCCTTCCCGGTACAAAAGAACAAAGTCCATCTCCTTCCCGGTACACAAGAACAAAGTCCATCTCCTTCCCGGTACACAAGAACAAAGTCCATCTCCTTCCCGGCACACAAGCACAAAGTCCATCTCCTTCCCGGTACACAAGAACAAAGTCCATCTCCTTCCCGGTACACAAGAACAAATTCCATCTCCTTCCCGGTACACAAGAACAAAGTCCATCTCCTTCCCGGCACAAAAGCACAAAGTCCATCTCCTTCCCGGTACACAAGAACAAAGTCCATCTCCTTCCCGGTACACAAAAACAAAATCCATCTCCTTCCCGGTACACAATAACAAAGTCCATCTCCTTCCCGGTACACAAGGACAAAGTCCATCTCCTTCCCGGTACACAATAACAAAGTCCATCTCCTTCCCGGTACACAAGGACAAAGTCCATCTCCTTCCCGGTACACAAGGACAAAGTCCATCTCCTTCCCGGTACACAAGGACAAAGTCCATCTCCTTCCCGGTACACAAGAACAAAGTCCATCTCCTTCCCGGTACACAAGGACAAAGTGCATCTCCTTCCCGGTACACAAGAACGAAGGTCATCTCCTTCCCGGTACAAAAGAACAAAGTCCATCTCCTTCCATGTACACAAGAACAAAGTCCATCTCCTTCCCGGTACACAAGGACAAAGTGCATCTCCTTCCCGGTACACAAGAACGAAGGTCATCTCCTTCCCGGTACAAAAGAACAAAGTCCATCTCCTTCCCGGTACACAAGAACAAAGTGCATCTCCTTCCCGGTACACAAGAACAAAGTCCATCTCCTTCCCGGTACACAAGGACAAAGTCCATCTCCTTCCCGGTACACAAGAACAAAGTCCATCTCCTTCCCGGCACACAAGAACAAAGTGCATCTCCTTCCCGGTACACGAGGACAAAGTCCATCTCCTTCCCGGTACACAAGAACAAAGTCCATCTCCTTCCCGGTACACAAGAACAAAGTCCATCTCCTTCCCGGTACACAAGAACAAAGTCCATCTCCTTCCCGGCACACAAGAACAAAGTGCATCTCCTTCCCGGTACACAAGAACAAAGTCCATCTCCTTCCCGGTACAAAAGAACAAAGTGCATCTCCTTCCCGGTACACAAGGACAAATTCCATCTCCATCCCGGTAAACAACAACAAAGTCCATCTCCTTCCCGGTACACAAGAACAAAGTCCATCTCCTTCCCGGTACACAAGAACAAAGTCCATCTCCCTCCCGGTACACAAGAACAAAGTCCATCTCCTTCCCGGTACACAAGGACAAAGTCCATCTCCTTCCCGGTACACAAGGACAAAGTCCATCTCCATCCCGGTACACAAGAACAAAGTCCATCTACTTCCCGGTACACAAGGACAAAGTGCATCTCCTTCCCGGTACACAAGAACGAATGTCATCTCCTTCCCGGTACAAAAGAACAAAGTCCATCTCCTTCCCGGTACAGAAGAACAAAGTCCATCTCCTTCCCGGTACACAAGGACAAAGTGCATCTCCTTCCCGGTACACAAGAACAAAGTCCATCTCCTTCCCGGTACACAAGAACAAAGTCCATCTCCTTCCCGGTACACAAGGACAAAGTTCATCTAAATCCCGGTACACAAGAACAAAGTCCATCTCCTTCCCGGTACACAAGAACAAAGTCCATCTCCTTCCCGGTACACAAGAACAAAGTCCATCTCCTTCCCGGTACACAAGAACAAAGTCCATCTCCTTCCCGGTACACAAGAACAAAGTGCATCTCCTTCCCGGTACACAAGGACAAAGTCCATCTCCTTTCCGGTACACAAGGACAAAGTCCATCTCCTTCCCGGTACACAAGAACAAAGTCCATCTCCTTCCCGGTACACAAGGACAAAGTCCATCTCCTTCCCGGTACACAAGGACAAAGTCCATCTCCTTCCCGGTACAAAAGAACAAAGTCCATCTCCTTCCCGGTACACAAGGACAAAGTCCATCTCCTTCCCGGCACACAAGAACAAAGTCCATCTCCTTCCCGGTACACAAGAACAAAGTCCATCTCCTTCCCGGTACAAAAGAACAAAGTCCATCTCCTTCCCGGTACACAAGAACAAAGTCCATCTCCTTCCCGGTACACAAGAACAAAGTCCATCTCCTTCCCGGTACACAAGGACAAAGTCCATCTCCTTCCCGGTACACAAGAACAAAGTCCATCTCCTTCCCGGTACACAAGAACAAAGTCCATCTCCTTCCCGGTACAAAAGAACAAAGTCCATCTCCTTCCCGGTACACAAGAACAAAGTCCATCTCCTTCCCGGTACACAAGAACAAAGTCCATCTCCTTCCCGGCACACAAGCACAAAGTCCATCTCCTTCCCGGTACACAAGAACAAAGTCCATCTCCTTCCCGGTACACAAGAACAAAGTCCATCTCCTTCCCGGTACACAAGAACAAAGTCCATCTCCTTCCCGGCACACAAGCACAAAGTCCATCTCCTTCCCGGTACACAAGAACAAAGTCCATCTCCTTCCCGGTACACAAAAACAAAATCCATCTCCTTCCCGGTACACAATAACAAAGTCCATCTCCTTCCCGGTACACAAGGACAAAGTCCATCTCCTTCCCGGTACACAAGGACAAAGTCCATCTCCTTCCCGGTACACAAGGACAAAGTCCATCTCCTTCCCGGTACACAAGAATAAAGTCCATCTCCTTCCCGGTACACAAGGACAAAGTGCATCTCCTTCCCGGTACACAAGAACGAAGGTCATCTCCTTCCCGGTACAAAAGAACAAAGTCCATCTCCTTCCCGGTACACAAGAACAAAGTCCATCTCCTTCCCGGTACACAAGGACAAAGTGCATCTCCTTCCCGGTACACAAGAACGAAGGTCATCTCCTTCCCGGTACAAAAGAACAAAGTCCATCTCCTTCCCGGTACACAAGAACAAAGTGCATCTCCTTCCCGGTACACAAGAACAAAGTCCATCTCCTTCCCGGTACACAAGGACAAAGTCCATCTCCTTCCCGGTACACAAGAACAAAGTCCATCTCCTTCCCGGCACACAAGAACAAAGTGCATCTCCTTCCCGGTACACGAGGACAAAGTCCATCTCCTTCCCGGTACACAAGAACAAAGTTCATCTCCTTCCCGGTACACAAGAACAAAGTCCATCTCCTTCCCGGTACACAAGAACAAAGTCCATCTCCTTCCCGGTACACAAGAACAAAGTGCATCTCCTTCCCGGTACACAAGAACAAAGTCCATCTCCTTCCCGGTACACAAGAACAAAGTCCATCTCCTTCCCGGCACACAAGCACAAAGTCCATCTCCTTCCCGGTACACAAGAA
>NC_091304.1:5114212-5129212 GCF_038502225.1 Cherax quadricarinatus | reverse complement strand
TGTTCTGATCACCACTGGCAACACCCAGAGGCTCCCACTGGAGTCTTCCAGACCTTCCCTACCATGGACCCGAAGGTACCGTGGTGTCTTATCTGACGTACAATGCAATTTACCCTAAAAGTATAGTGATTAGTATAGGCCTCTTTACCCGGAGTGGCTTCCGGAGGTCACCGCCCCAGTCCAGGTCTCCTGATATTTCCATGGATTTTAGGTTACTGTTGCATATTCCAGCCTCAGTCCACTATGAATCCAAAGGTATTATTACCTTCAATAGTCTGAGCCTATGATCCCTGGTGATTCTATGAATCCAAAGGTATTATTACGTTCAATAGTCTGAGGTGACTATGTTTTCTTCCAGGTCCAGCCTGTACTAACGTGAAGACCTTCTAACACTTCTCTTGCTCTGTCAAACACAGATTAATCATAACGTATTTTCATTTTCTTCACCGGATGCTTTATTTCTACGGAAATATCTTTGCTAACTTATTACATGGTCATTAGTTAATGCACTGATACGGAAAATGTATCAGTAGCATACATATATACTTCACCGAATAATGTATCAGTAGCATACATACATATAATACTTCACCGAATAGGTAAAACTGGTCAGTTAACAAGAACTCATCTAAAATTAATTTTTTTTTCTAAAATTTTATCTTATACGTTCAAATATATATTTTTCATACACATTAATGTAAAAATTAATAATTTTATGCCAGAAGAACCTTAGAAAGCTTACTTAACCTTATCATAACAAGAACAATTTAATTTAGCCTAATCCAACAAAATATATTTTAGATAAGTTTACAATAATTTAATAATAAACAAACATAATGAAATATATTTTTTTCGTTAGGTTCAGAATAATTTTTGCGAAATTATTGCATACACAGATTTTCGCTTTGTATATTCCCTTTGCTTTTCAAAGGTAATTCAAGACAGAGGTTCGAGCCCATCACCTAGTTGTTGGGTGCTATTGACGTGTATCTTAAAAGATGGATTTTTCACGAACACTTATGTAATGTATTTTCTCTTCCCTCATCCCCCCACATTTTGATCTTCGATTCCTTTCCTCATTCTTTTTCCTCTTCATCTCTTCCTCTTTCTCCTATTATTCTCCTTATTCCTTCTACCTCTCTTGTTTTTACTCTCCCTTTTCATTACCCTACTCCTCCGTCTCCTCCTCCGTCTCCTTCTCCGTCTCCGTCTCCTCCTCCGTCTCCTCCTCCGTCTCCTCCTCCGTCTCCTCCTCCGTCTCCTCCTCCGTCTCCTCCTCCGTCTCCTCCTCCGTCTCCTCCTCCGTCTCCTCCTCCGTCTCCTCCTCCTTCAGGCTGCCAGGGACTCGTGGTGTGACATGGGTACGAACAGTTCCAAGACGTCCGGGGGCTGGACACTGATTCTAAGACGACGCAACACTACGTGGGGCCTTGTTGACTTTAACAGGTGGATTGTTGTTGTTTGTCTTGATCTTGTTCTTATAGTTCTCCTCCTCCTCCTCCTCCTCCTCCTCCTCCTTCTTCTTCTTCTTCTTCTTCTTCTTCTCCTCCTCCTCCTCCTTATTCTTCTTCTTTTTCTTCTTCTTCTACTCCTTCTTCTCCTCTCTCGCTCTGTCTGTCTGTCTGTCTGTCTGTCTGTCTCTGTCTCTGTCTGTCTGTCTGTCTGTCTGTCTCTCTCTCTCTCTCTCTCTCTCTCTCTCTCTCTCTCTCTCTCTCTCAATAATGAACGTAATTTTTTAACAGTTCGACTCACTATTCCAGCTGTTTTAGTTATTCCACCTTTCCTTGTTTGATTCCAGCATGTGAGTCACACCATTCTCATAAAATACTATTAGTGATGGTGAAACACACCTTATTCAAGAATATGATGGGGAAACTCACCATGTTCAAGAATATTGGTGCAGCTCACAACATTCAAGCATAAATAATGTGACCAATGTTTTCAAATAGCCTTCCCATGAGAGAGAATGTCAGGGATGTGGGGGTTCGACTGTGAGGTGAAGTATAAGTAAGACCGGACGTACAGTATAAATTCCACGATGAATGGGAGAAGTTTACGGCTTCGAGTGAGGGCATTTATTGAACAACCTGGCCCTGTCAGACGCCGGTCATGTGTCAGAACCCAGGAGGCTGAAGCTACGATACTCTTTGCGCATGAGAGCCCATGTGCGCTTACCGCCTCACATTAATTTAATATTAACATCAACAACAACATCAATAATAATAATGATAATAATTGTCATGGGGAAAATTGTGTTTGGATTTTTAGCCCAGGAAATGATTAACCCTAAGACTACTTAGGTAAGTCACTGTATCTGTGTTTTAATGCAATGGGGAGGATGGTGGGATTAATTACCTGAAGGAAGGTGGAGCCACCATCGTTTCACACACTTAAAATCACTGCAGAACGTGGGCTGAGTACCGCCGAGGTTTCGGTACGCCAGGGGAGGGTGAGTGGTGGTTCGGTCTGGGAGCTCTTCACGCTCTCACCTACCGTCAGCCCTACGAGGTCCGCTTTCTCATGCACGACATGGAGAGGGGCTACTTTGAGGCCAAGTATTCAAACTTTAGGTGGGTTCCAAGCCCAGTTCTCCAGCTTTAGGTAGGTTCCAGGCTCAGTTCTCCAAAGTAAGGTAGGTTTCAGATCAAGTACAAACTTCATTTAGGTTTCAAGCCCAGTTCTCAAACTTCTGTTAAGTTTCAGACCAAATAAACCAGCTTCTGGTTAGTTTCAAACCCTATTCTCCAATTTACGGAAGGTTCCAGGCTTAGTATTCCAGGTTCAAGTAGGTTCAAGCTTCAGTACGCTAACCTCAGGTTTTAATTCCAGTTCTCTAACGTCAAATAGATCCCAGACACAGTACTTCAGTAGGCCTGGTACTGCAGCTTCAGGTAGGCTCCTCGTTTAGTACTCCAACTTCAGGTAAGATACTGGGGAGGTACCTCCCACCATACACTACCTTCAGTAAGATTTCATACAGTACACAGTTCTCAGGCAGGTTCTAGAACACCGCAACATCGCCATTTCTTCATATTCAAGTGGGTTCCAAGAACAGACCCAAACCAGGTAAGGACGCTACATGGCCTTCAGGAGGGCTTAGAGATCAATAGACATCGCAAAGGTAGGAGCAAGATACAGTATGCTAATTTTAAAGATTACATAACCTCTTGAAGGCAGGTTACAGGCTTGCATTCATCACCTTATCGTATGTCCTAGGTTCACTCCTCTACCTTAAAAAAAGCAACGTTGCAGGGCAACAGGCAACCTCATGGTGGCATCTAGAATCATTGTATCATTTGTGAGTTCATTATTCGAGTGTTTTAATACCATCATCTGCGTATTTGTCACACGATGCTATAGGTCTCCCTGGAGTGTCTGTCATGAAAGCAGTATTAACAAAATCAGTGACCTTCTTCCTTTATGTTTGTCTGTGTAAGTTTACCTGTCATCTACCTGATTGTTTATTTGTCTGGTGTCTATCTGGTTGATGGTAGTTAGTCTTCAAGTTATTTTCTTTGAGTCTCACTCGTCTCTCATCTTTGAGCAGGGTTGAAGACGAGTCCAGCAACTTCCGCCTCATCACAGAGGGTTTCTCTGGCAACGTGAGCGTGGATCCTTTCCTCACCCACCACCACGGTCGCCCCTTCAGCACATGGGACCGAGACAACGACGAATGGATTGCCGGAAGCTGTTCCGCAAGCAACGGCGGCGGGTGGTGGTACTCCCGCTGCCACCGCACAGCGCTCACCGCTGTCTTCCCGACATCCCCTAACCGCGATTTCAGGAGTATCCGCTGGCTCGATAAGGGTTGGTTGATCCTCGACGATGTCGCCATGATGATCCGACCGTCCGGCTATGCTAGGAGGTTCGAACCTCAATCATAGAGGAGTGAATTAAGAGATATTTGTCACCTGTGTAGCCAGACTGGAGATTCTCTTCATATATGCAAGGACGATGCCACACCTCCTCTACCCCGTCCCCACACATATTTTATATATATATATATATATATATATATATATATATATATATATATATATATATATATATATATATATATATATATATATATATATATATATATATATATATATATATATATATATATATATATATATATATAATATTAACGAAATGTAGGAAAGGAAACCAAAAACTACATTATTAACCATTGTATAATTATCAGATAATTAATATCTCTGACAAACAAAGACAACAATACATCACTTTCTTTTCACATTCGTAACCGAAAATATGTCAATAAAAATATAGCAAATAGTTATTCTTTATGACATTCTAAATAAATTTTGGAAACTAAACTAACGTTAATAATGTTCAATTTTTTTTCAAATACAAAACTCCCCCTATAAAAATAATCCGAAGTGTAGTGCCAGCTCCAAAAAAAAATATATATATATATACAAAATATTTAAAAAATTATGCATTATTATATCTTATCAATAAATACAAATATTAAAACAATGTTAGTGTCATTGACATTATACGTAATAAAGTTTTTCTTTTATTATTAAATCCTTTTACATATATATATATATATATATATATATATATATATATATAGATATATATATATATATATATATATGTCGTGCCGAATAGGCAGAACTTGCGATCTTGGCTTAAATAGCAACGTTCATCTTGCAATATAGGACAAGCGAAAATTTGTGTATGCAACAATTTCGCCAAAATCACCCTGAACCTAACTAAAAAAATATATTTCACTGTGTTTGTTTAGTATTAAATTATTGTAAACAAATCTAAATTATATTTAGTTGGATTAGGCTAAAATAAATTGTTCTTGTTATGATAAGGTTAGGTAAGTTTTCTAAGATTCTTTTGGAGCAAAATTAAATTTTTTTACATCAAAATTAATGAAAAAATTACTTCTTTAAACGTATAAGAGAAAATTTTAGAAAGGGCTTAATTTTAAATGAGTTCTTGCTAATTGACCAGTTTTACATATTCGGCAAGACATATATATATATATATATATATATATATATATATATATATATATATATATATATATATATATATATATATATATATATATATATATATATATACATATATATATATACGGAGAGAGAGAGAGAGAGATAAATAGATAGATAGATAGATATAGACGTATACATGCAAAACAACCACAAGGGAAGCTGACTGATAGCTCTAGGCCTTTCGTGTTGCAATCAACTCATCATCAGGAGCTTGTAATGTTGCAGAAAAGAGCGCACTTCCTGTGATCGTATTTGCTTGGACCTCCTCCTCTTTTCTGCAGCATTGCCAGCTCCTGATGACGTGTTGATTACAACACGAAGGGCCTATAGCTATCATTCAACTCCTCCCACCCCACCTTTGGTTGTTGTAAAATGAAGACAGATGAGTAAAGTTAGGTAGCACATGTCTCGCAGCGAACGGAGGGTCGAGTCTCCACCACTATATTGCACTTGACCCACACGGGTTTAGCCCCTCGTATAACATATAAAATGACGTAAAAAAATAGCCATTTTTAGAAAGGGAAATTAGGTACATTGACACAAAATATGCAGCTTCTGAAGTTCTCTTTCTTTTTCGGGGTAAAAAATATTGATAGGAATAAAAAGTCTAGTTATAGAATGCTAAATCTTTATTCAAAATAAACTTTAGAAATTACTAAAAAAATAGATGCAATGTTTTCCATTTATTGAGAGGGAGTGATGGATGGGGAGGAGGAGAGGGGGAGGGAGGGAGTGAGGGATGGAGGGAGAGAGGGAGGGGGGGATGGAGGGAGAGAGGAAGGGGGGATGGAGGGAGAGAGGAAGGGGGGATGGAGGGCGAGGGGGAGGGACGGATGGAGGAAGAGAGGAAGGGAGGGATGGAGGGAGAGAGGAAAGGAGGAGAGGGGGAGGGAGGGAGGGAGGGATGGAGGGAGAGAGGGAGGGGGGGATGGAGGGAGAGAGGAAGGGGGGATGGAGGGAGAGGGGGAGGGACGGATGGAGGAAGAGAGGAAGGGAGGGATGGAGGGAGAGAGGAAAGGAGGAGAGGGGGAGGGAGGGAGGGAGGGATGGAGGGAGAGAGGGAGGGGGGATGGAGGGAGAGAGGAAGGGGGGATGGAGGGAGAGGGGGAGGGACGGATGGAGGAAGAGAGGAAGGGAGGGATGGAGGGAGAGAGGAAAGGGGGTTGGAGGGAGAGGGGGAGGGAGGGATGGAGGAAGAGAGGGAGGGAGGGATGGAGGGAGAGAGGAAGGGGGGATGGAGGGAGAGGGAGAGGGAGGTATGGAGGGAGAGAGGGAGGGAGGGATGGAGGGAGAGAGGGAGGGAGGGAGGGAGGGAGAAAAGGAGGAAGGGATGGAGGGAGAGAGGGAGGGAGCGATGGAGGAAGAGAGGATGGGGGGGATCGAGGGAGAGGGGGAGGGAGGGATGGAGGAAGAGAGGAAGCGGGGGATGGAGGGAGAGAGGGAGGGAGGGATGGAGGGAGACAGGGAGGGAGGGAGAGAGGCAGAAAACGAGGAGGCGAAGAAGGGAGAAGGAAGACAAGGAGAAGAAGAGGGGAGAAAAGATGAGGAGAAGGAGGAGGAGGAGGGAGAAGGAAGACAAGGAGAAGAAGAGGGGAGAAAAGATGAGGAGAAGGAGGAGGAGGAGGGAGAAGGAAGACAAGGAGAAGAAGAGGGGAGAAAAGATGAGGAGAAGGAGGAGGAGGAGGGAGAAGGAAGACAAGGAGAAGAAGAGGGGAGAAAAGATGAGGAGAAGGAGGAGGAGAAGGAAAGGGAAAAGATAACATTTTGCATATTCATTATTTCTTATTCAATTAAGGGGGGAAGTAACGGTAGGTAATCGGCTTTTGAGTCCAGGAAGAGGAAGGAGTCTCTAATTTCCTGGATCAAGAGCCTCTTGTATGGGGCAGGGAAAAATAAGACGAGAATTCAGTCCTGAAAACTGAAAAATCTCACTGAATGAAACAATTAAAAAAAAAAACAATTTTTTTTTAGCAAAAAATTAATTTATTTCCCTTTTAGTAACAATGGGATTTATCTTGCAGCAGTAATGGGATTTATTTTTTAGCATTAATGGGATTTAATTTGGTAGCAAAAATTGGTTCAATTTTCAATTAACAATAGGATTTAATTTGTTAGTAGAAGTATCAGAAGAAAAAGAAGAAGAAGAAGAAAAAGACGCATTTCCTTTGACCCATAACGTTCCTCTTTATCCTTTCGACTGCCTCCTCAACCCGGCCTCAGCCTCTGTGTTACGTTCCGTCACACCGATCAATGGGGGGGTTCTTCGTGATGGTGAAGGGTTTTTGATCCAGAGATTTGGAACTATTCTCCACTTCCTCGGATCAAACGCGATATTACCCATTCCCTCATGCGCTGTATGACCCCTACAGTGACAGTCTAGTTCATCCCTTCTGATTACTTTCCAGCTTCTGTTATGAAGTACCTCTTTCCTCTAGTTTCTTATTCCGCACCTTTCTTTATGTCATCTTCCTCGAACCACCTCTTCCCTCCTTCCTCTATCCTATGGGTGGGCAAAATACTGTCCGCCAATGTGCCTAGCTGTTTACAAAAAAAAAAAAATATAGTGTCTCCAGCTTAATGAAGAATTTAATTGTCCTAATCGTGATAGGGTGTTGGTCAGTCTTAACAACAAGACTAAACAACGCTGGTTCCCACTGAATATAGCCGTTTAGATAAGTATGTAGTATGTTAGCTTGATATCTGGACAGATACGTTTCTTTGGTTATCCTTTCTGTTATTCCCGGATTGAGAGTTAATCCCGGATTGAGTTAATCCTGGAGTGAGTGCATGTCAGCGCCACCTGCGCTCCAGCGTTCGTATCTTCAGGTATCCCCGAAGTTGCCAGGATGTTCTTTATTCTTTTCTTTCTTCTCTTGGTCTCTATATTTACTTCTGACCCAGGAGATTAAGAGTCACTTCATCCATTCCTAAGAGGCGCAAGCTTTAGTGGCCCTAAAGAACTACAATAACACTAAAAACACCCACTATCTCCCACCTGATAACTGCAGGTATCTGTCGTGTCTAAGCTTCATACGTTACCATCAAAATAAAAATGGATTTATTAAATGATTACCTGTCCGATGACATGTTGTTCTGCAGCTTTATTTTTAATAGATATCAATTGTGTGTCTGAACCTTTTCTGTGAACGAAAGTAGCTATTATTTACGACTTAAAATTTGTCATCGACAAAAGCGTGTGGCCCGCAAGGCATATTTATGTTTGATGTGTCCCGTCAGTCAATATTACAGCCCATGCTGTACGTGTATGGTATACAGTACCTACAAGATGAAGACGTAGAGACAAGTGTAACATCTGGGTATCCTTATTGTAGACGTTTCATCATCCATTGGCTTTATCAGTACAAATTCAGGACATAATGGGAAGACAGTAGAACTATGTACAAAAGACAAGGTCATCAGTCCCTTAGCCTGGGGCTGATTTCCTCATGTTTCGTATACAGTTCTACAGACTTCCCATTATGTCCTTGAATTTTCATTGATAAATCCACTGTTAGGCGAAACGTCTACAATAAAGATACTCAGATGTTGCACTTGTGTCCAATTCCTTATCATGACTGCCCTCCCCTGGTCCAGTCACTGCCTCTTCACTAAAATATTTGTCTATTCTAACTAATGTTTGTATTTATAGAGTGATTTGTGTAGAAGAACGCTAAAGAAGTGATTGACTAATATTGTAGGTAGACGTTGAATATGTCAGCGAATTAAGTGAATGAACATTAAGTTGTTGAATATGCTCAATGGTTTTATGATATAATACCCAAGACTGGGACTACATATTCCTCACTCCTCTCTAGCGTTTGCTATATATTCCCACCCGTTTCCCTTCCTTCATCCTCTTTAAATTTTTCTTTTTTCCCATTCCTCCTCTTCACCAGTTCCAGCCTCGCTGGAGGTTCTTGAAAGGAATGCTCTTGTAGGGAAGACTCTTGTAGGGCAGTGAGAAGGGAACGCCGTAGATGGGCCTGTGTTGCAGGCTGGCTAGATTAAGTGTGACCGTCGGGGTGGCCAAGCTGACGGTGGCTCTCGGGGTTCCCAAGTTGAGCGTAGCTCTTGGGGTGTTGCGGAAGCGAGGTCCACTGGTCTCATACACAGGTCCCAGCACTGGTCTGCGGATCAGGTAGGTCGTGGGCTGTGAATGTACAAAGGTGTTAATTACAGGACTAGGTAAGGTTAATAGAGGTAGTCTACAGACAAAGAGGTTAATTACTAGCTAGACCAGGTTAAAAGAGATTGCCTAGACAGGGAAATTTGCAAGTCACTGTCTAGGTAACGTCATAAATTTTTCTAGAGCCATTAAAAAAAATAGCTTATTTGCTGCCCAGGAACTGACAAAAAATTAATTATTGTTTAGATTTAATTAAATAACTTTTTTTAGATCAAATGTTAGATTTTTATATACATAGTTGTTAGATTACCTGAGGTTTTGTCTTCATAGGAAATTAGGCAGCAAAATTATACAAATTTTTAAATACGCAGACTTATTTTATTAATAAAACTAACCGAGCAACCTAAACCAAAGTCAGAAATATAATATAAACTAACCTAGAGACCTAATCTAGCTTAGCCTAACCAAACTTAATCATAGCTAACCGAATCTTAAGTTTAACTTAATTTAACCAAACCTTGACTATCGTCGATTAGCTTTACCTAACGTAACCTAATCTAGCTTTTTCACCTTCCAAAACTATCAGTGCATAACTGTACTCGCCATGCTGCTGGCTGGTAGCACAATGACTAAGGTGTTACCAGCCAGCAGAGTGACGTCCAATGTACCCGCTATTACCGACAACCAACTCTTCCTCCTCTGTGCAAAAGGACACTCGTGTACAGTTCAGTACATTCATTAAAGGAAACGATTCGCCACGAGTGGCTTCAGCATTCCTAATGATGAGGATTTGAGGCCTGTATCACCATACTATTTACAACCCTCCTCCTGTGCTTAATATTTTGTGCGTTAAATGAAGAGAACAGTCCCAGCCATTGGTGCAAGAGTCCATGTCATTCCCTGTGGGGATGTTACACGAAATACGTAGGTGAAACGGCGAGGCTCCTCGAACTGAAAATTAACGAACGGCCGTAAAAGTCTAAGTAACACCTATGTACATCACAGAAACGACGAGGAATACCTCATGGGATGAGATGACGCTAAGCTGGTCACCCAGGAAAGTGACCTGTACGGAAGGAAATACTGAGAAGCCTCCCTTATAGCAATCTCAAATACCATCCCACAGAAGCAGGGCAGCTTTAGCATCTACAAGCACTTAACAATAAAGCTGTTTCTCATCCTGGCCACAGCCACCAGGTGTCTCCAGGTCACCTGCACCATCAGGTAACCTGGCCATGCTAAGGCAAGGTCATGTAATCCCACAACTTGCAGCTCAGAATTATCTCTTGTCACGTTACCCAAAGACGCTACTCCAAGTTCCACATGAGTGGGAGGGAGTCAGAGTAGCTTAGCATGGCCAGTTCTTGTTCTTGAGTCTAGTAACCGCCAGCAAGAACATAAGAACATAAGAAAGAAGGAACACTGCAACAGGCTTACTGGCCTATGCGAGGCAGCTCCATTCTCCCACCGGCTTAAGCCAATGCTTTGACCTAGTGAGGTCCGACACGTCACTTAAGGGAGCAGCAGTGCATCCGACCCAGTAGCACAAGCTAGTCAGGTCCAACTCACACCTACTCATGTATTTATCCAACCTATTTTTAAAACTACACAACGTTTTAACGTCTATGACGGTACTCGGGAGTTTGTTCCACGCATGCACAACTCCATTACCAAACCAGTGCTTCCCTATATCCTTCCTGAATCTGAATTTTTCAAATTTAAAGCCATTGCTGCGAGTCCTGTCTATGTTAGCACGCTATCTGAAATGTTGCTGACACAAATCGAATAAATTATCCTTATTTTTTTTTAAATTAAAAATATCGATGTATGTAATTTAAGTATTCTCCCAGTGAACTTGATGCTCAGTTTTCCTTACATGTTGAAGAGAAGCGGAGATTTGCTGTCCATATCTGGCTAACCTTGCATGATCCATAATAAAGGTTTTGAGGTCAGGAAAAGTCTAAAATAAACATCTTTAGAGGTTTAGCGCCTAGTTATGATTATAATAATTCACAGATCATAGATGGTATTTATAAGCTCCTCTGCTATTTACAGTATATTTTTCCATTGGTACAAATTCCTTATTATTAAATTATCTTGTTCGATTACCTCAAAAGTATTTTTTTTTCCTGTCTCATAAAAAAATTACTAGTAAATAATTTCAAACCTTAAAAGTAACATTATTTTTTTAGCTTGATCTGAATGTCTGCGAATTATTTTTTTGAATCTATATACGTTTCTTATTACCTCAATAAATGTTGGCTTCATATATTTCAAATAATAAGATATATTAATCCCAACTAATTTATATCATGGGGAGTGGTTTAGCGCTTCTCCATGAGTATATTGAATTAATTTAACTGGTCTAACTTGGCAGTTACTCCTATAATAACCAACTCCAATTCCTCGCTTCCTCAGGGTGAGGCACACACACGTTACCACTCCACAGGGTATATACACAGAGTGATGAGTAAAAATCAGTGTATATACACCGAGTGGTGAGTAAATCTCAGCGTATATACACCGAGGAACTACGCCAAGGAATGTGTATAACTGTGTGTGAGGCTCAAGGGGTATATATACCGAAAGGTGTGTAAATCTCATCGTATATACTCCGAGGAATCACACCCAGGGAAGTATATATCAGTGTAAATCCCTGATAATTTTTACTTTGCCCACTACATTAGGGATTTAAAGTTTTCTTAAATGATTAGGCCCCTCGATTTGAGGGGCTCTTAATCTCTTCCTTGAATTATACCTGAATGCCTTCTATCCCCCTCCCCCGAGGGCGCTGTATGACCTCCCCTCCCATTACGGGCTTAGCGTTTCCCGTGAATGCAATAACAGCAATTAACTCATGCAGTCGACGACATGCTCTAAACTTAAACCTCTTTCATCATTAGTTATTATTTACTTCGAACTGTCTCTTTAGAGTGTGATACATAAAACTCGTTTGGGTTGCTCGGGGCCTGATAAACCAACCGTGCGACCTCTGCACCACGGTCATGAAGAAATGTTGAGAACTAGAATTTCTGCTGTGCAAACAGGTTTGTGATAGGTCCCCGGTTGGTGACCTGGTTTAATTTTTTTTGGACTCTGCCCCACCACATACCTACCTGCTTGTCAGTTAATGTGATCCGTGATGACCCGGTTCACTTGTACTCAACGACACATACACATAACTTAAATACAAGGAACAGCAACTCAAGAACAAGAAACAACAGCTCAAGTACAAGACACAATAACTCAAGTACAAGGAACAACTCAAGCACATGGAACATGTCATATACGCTAGTCAGATCCCAGGAACAACCTGCCATTTGTGGATCCCAGTTATCACATATCAATACAAAGGCCAGGTGAAGTTCTTCATCCCTCCTGTATCCCCGTCAACACAAACTGTATCCCCGTCAACACTAAAACTCACGTGATGACCACCCTCTCCAATAAAGATTCCCTTCCTATTTGGACCCCCTCCTATAAGGATCCACTCACATGACCCCTTTACCTAGCAACCACCTTCTCCCCCTTACAAAACGACCCATTCTCCAGCAACCTCACTACCTTGACAAATTAACTTGTTGTTTTACTAAGAAAATCCCGTTCACTTTCCTAACCACTGGCATCGTTTAGAGAGCCAATGCAATATAGGTAAACTGCTTTTAGGGGTCAGAATTGCCTCTCATGCCCTTTTGAGTGGACTGGAAAAAGGGCAGGTGGTGGAGAGGGAGGAAGGGATGAGACAGAGAAGGAAGGGAAGGAAGAAGGAAAAAAGAAGGAAGTAGGTAAAGAAAGAAGGAAGGGAGGGAGGGAGGGATCAAGCTTAATCTTCTATGCTGATATTATTATTATTATTATTATTATTATTATTATTATTATTATTATTATTATTATTATTATTATTATTATTATTATTATTATTATTGTTATCGTGATCGCAGCTGCAAACACTACCATCTCACTACTATCAGAAGCACTTACCATCACATTCACCATCACCACAACTCACCATCATCACCACGAAACCATCAACACCACCCTGTTTCACCAGCAATAGTACCATCACTACTCCAGCCAACACTACCATCACCATCACCACCATCACCACCACTTTCATCACCACAGCGCACCACCGCTCACGACCATCATCCCCACCACCACCATCATCCTCACCACCACCATCCCCACCACCACCACCATCGTCCCCACTACCACCACCACCCCCATCAACACCACCACCATCCCCACCACTATTACAATCCAATAACACTAAATACAAAGCACCTCTACCAGAGCTATGTTCCTATAACTAGATAATAATTCTAAATTAGTAATCCAGAATGGGTAGCTACAAATAGGAGACCATAAATATGTAATTACTCACAATGGGGCGCTTGGGAGACAAGCCATGCGGGTCAGTATGGATATAATCTATGGATTCCTTATCCACAGGTTTAATGAGGCGAAGAATCTCTCTCTCGTCCTCTGGATCCACGTCATCGTGGCGATGCTGAGGAGTCCTGAGGACAAACATAAAAGGCTCTGAGACCGGAGCAAGACTTCAACAGGCCTTGCAAAAGGCCCATTGACCTATAGGCTCAAACATTGACACTCAAGTATCTGTGCAACAAACATCGAAGCGAATATTGTCCTGGACATGATAATTCAGGAAAATATTCGCTTCGATGTTTGTTGGATCAGCCGCCATGACTCGAGTGGGCACATAATTTTTTTTTTTTCCTGTAATCTACTGAGTTTTATATTTATAACCCGAATGAAAAGGAAGAGAAAAAACATGAAGAAGGATGTATGTAAAATAGAGCAATATATACAGAGACAGATGTGAAAGGTAAAAAACAGGAACATAGATGTTTAAAACCAAGAGAGAAACAGATATAGAGAGATAGATGGAGAGGGAATTAAATAATCAGAGAGAGAGAGAAAGAGAGAGGAGGGCAGTAAAGGCTTTTATTGATGGCGATGTTTCGCTCATCATTGAAATAAACTGTTTTTTTTAAGGTATTTAAATTATGTTAGTTTAAAATTTACATTATCATTCAAAGCAAATTCCTGCCATAGGTTAAAAAAAAATGGAACACTAAACTCTTATCTAAGAAAAATTCATTTTTTACACACACATCATGTATGTTGTTGCCTGATGTCTGTATACTTCAAGACATACATACTATCCTGACTATCCCAGTACAGGCACTCTTGCTCCCATTTTTAAATGCCAGTCTGGCTATCAGGTCTCCCAGGAAACCCTTCATGGATGGATATTGCCTTCCTCTCACTCCAATCACCACTCTGCTCCATTTTGATCTAACCCGTTCACACATACCTGTCAGATATTCAAGCTCCCACCTCTCAAAACCTTCATATCCTTATTCCAACTCTTCCTAGAGCATCTCCCTTCAGTTCTTCCATTCGCAAAAAGATTTATTATTATTATTATTATTATTATTATTATTATTATTATTATTATTATTATTATTATTATTATTATTATTATACTTACATAAGGCGCTAAGCCTGTGTAGATCATTTGGCGCAGGTGGTTTTGTAGGCTCGATCCTCCGTCCTCTAAATACCATGACAAGCTTCTCTAACCTCCAGGATTCCTTCTCCACTCAAGGTTCATACATTTAAATAATTTTTACATTTTAATACATTTTCATGTCTGCCATAATCCATGTGCTGTATTTTACCACATCACATCAAAAACTTTTTTCGTCCTTTGGATTATACCTTTCGTACCAACACACCACTTTCATTACTTATATTCAACACAAACTCCACACCAGACACTGGTTTCTAGTCTTCTCCTCGCTACAGCATTGATAAATTTTGCTTGAT
>NC_091304.1:5094212-5111712 GCF_038502225.1 Cherax quadricarinatus | reverse complement strand
CATACAATTTAGGATTGTATGGTCCCGTGGGTTAGAACGTCCTGAATTTTCGCTAACCATAAGGCGGGCTAAAACAACACGGGTTCGAATCCTCGGCTAGTCGCAGTGTTGTTATTGATTAAATACCACTTGTTGGTGGTTGACGAACGGTGCCACTCTTATATATATATATATATATATATATATATATATATATATATATATATATATATATATATATATATATATATATATATATATATATATATATATATCAATGCTTCCCAGTGAATGTAATAATGATAATAATGATTATGATGATAATATAAATAAAAAGCATACAGATTTGTGCTGTGAGAAAATTTTCTCACGTCTGTTAAGGAATTCATTTCAACTTGTGCCTCGAGGGAACAGGAACACGAATCACATTTCCCCTTTACTGATTAAAAGTAACTTGACGTAATTACCTACCGATTACATTACCTCTTCGTAAATTTAGAGATTACCCTTAACTTGGCAATGTCCCATCTGGCCTTGACGAGTGTTGATGTGTTAATATAACGTATTGGTGTGAAGTTATAACACATACCGTGTTACATTTTAACCTGTGTTTTATTAAGCGAGGTTCCTGTTACAGTGAGTCAATAAATAAGGAATAAATAATTATGAAAGGAAGCTTTGACTTATAATCAAAATGCTACTACTTCTACCAATAAGAATAATAATAATAAAAATAATAATAAAATAAAATAATTAACTGTATTATAATTAATTTTATTATTATTATCATACCCATATAGAAACACTTTTCTCTCAGCCAGATTTCACAGTTTATGAAGAGAAATGTAACATTATTTAACAAGCAAATTAGCAGTCATAAAAGTGAACTATTCCAGTTAAGAATATAATAAAGAAAGTAAATACTGTAGGTGGATTAATCAGAATATTTAGAATAATGAAAATTAATGTTTAGCTAATATATCATCATTTATTCTTATCCATCAGGTTTAGTTCTGCGGCTCAGTACGTATATTAGAAATCTGAATAAAAGTAAAAATATCGTTTTTTTGGAATTGTATTTAATAATAAGAATTAACATGAAGGTATTATGTAAATTTAGCGTTAATTTTAGATTACAAAGCACTTCTTTCAAGTTAATGCTTGGTAATTAATACAATGATCTCTGCTGTTGTGTGTTATGAAACACCCGAATCAAAACAGACTGCAGCTACAGCCACACACATTAATCCTTAACATTATCCCTTTAGCGCTTAGTTATAATAATAACAATCATAATAATTTAGATTTACACCAAGTGTTACATGCTGGGAAAGAGGAACATTTCCTGCCATCCCGGCAGGTAACAATCACCCTGTGATATACCTTTACCCAACTACACTCTCAAGAAGATCACACACAACTGTCGTCTTCAACACGTCACTAAATTCACTGCTCTAAACTACTTGCACAATCCACACGCTGGATTGCTGTATTTCCTCCTCTTAGTCTATGTCTTATTAACGAGAGGTAAAGAGGAATAGTGAGCCAGTATATCAAGAATGCAATAAGAAAAGCGAGCCAGGGTGGAATCGTATAAACCATTTTCTGCAGTATTAATAATACTAAGAAGAACGGCTTCTACCACATATGCACTGAATCTGCATCACGCCAAACATAATTGTCATATTCTCTCTTATTAAGAAGAAAATTCTTGAGAAATGTGATATTTTAAACCAGAGTGAAATACAGACATCAAGAAATGGATTGTAATAAGGTATTTGAGAGAGATAGATCCCAGAGTAGAGTTTTACCTCTAGGGAAACGGACTAAACCAGAGAGTGACAACATTTTCCCTAGAGAACCACTACCTCCTAGAAAGCACAGTCCAGAGAAACTCAGAGAAACAGAAAGTAATTTTCTTCATGTCCTCGACGGAACTAGAAGAGGATATCCAGACGCACACACACACACACACACACACACACACACACACACACACACACACACACACACACACACACACACACACACACACACACACACACATACACACACATACACACATACATACACACACATTGGGAGGCAGAGCTCGAAAAAAGGGAGGAAGACTTCGGAAGGAAGCTAGAAGAGCTTGGAAGGAGGATGGAGGAGAGGTTAGCTGCAGAGAGCAGAAAGTAGGAGCAACATGCCATAATAGCAGAAGCCAAGATACAGCGCTTAGAAGAGGAATTGAGAAATCTGAAACAGCCTAAAGAAAAAAATAACAATACAGATACAGCATCAGGAACTTCTACTTCAGACACAGACAAGGGGACTGGACAGAGTAAGGAAGCTAAGGTCCTGTCAGACCCACATGGGGCCAAGACAAAGACAGGGAGCACACTAGGAACAAATGAGAGGTCGGAAGACATTGAAGGAGTTAGGATATATGCAGGGACTCTACCAGACACTTGCAGGGGCCAGGAACAGCTGAGCAGGAAAGACAGTCCAGTGAGCATAGGGGCCTCAGCTAGGGAAGGGATTGAAGGAAAAAACGTTCCAAGGGAAGGAACTAAAACACTTCAGAGGACACAATGGGAGACACAGTGGAAGGAAGAAAGGGAGAGATCAGTTTTTGTCTATGGGCTCCAGGAAGCCGAAGGGAAAACCTACGATGAAAGAAAACAGGTATCATAAAGGTGATAGGCGAGGGCGAAATGACCCAGGTGACAAATTTTCAGAGAATTGAGTGGTTCGCAAGAAGGAAACGGCCCCTCAAAGTAATTTTCAGGGCAGAATCAACTCGAGCCATGGCCCTGCAGGAGAATGCACGGCTGAAAGTCAAACCAGAGTTCCAGAGTGTGTACCTCGATCGAGACAGAACGCAAGAGGAAAGGATGATCCTGAAAGAGAGTGCAAAAACGAAATGAGGAATGGGAGGAAATGACAAAGAAAAGCAGAATAACCCAGACACAGGTGGAAGGGCAAACACACCCCCCTGAAACACCAGCAGAAGGAATCCAAACCACGACAACCCCAAATCAACTGAACAGTCTAAACCAACAATCACACACACTGATCCCTCTGTCCCCACCCCCCACACCACGAACCCCACCCCTACAGCAACCCCTATGGGAACTCTGCCCCCACCCCCACCGCAACCCCCCATAGACCCCCACCAGGGCTCCTGCTCTCCCAATCCCAGTAGTCTTCCAGGACCACAGTTTTAGAGCAGAAGTTGAAGGTTTGGTACACGAATGCAGATGGATTAAAGAATAAATATGAGGAGTGGCATGAAAGAATCCACGAGAAATCCCCAGACATCACAGCAGTCACAGAAACGAAACTCACTGAACACAGGAAAATAAGGAGATTAGTCGAAGAGCCAGGAAAGAGAATGCAGAGCAACAGTATTAAAATAAAACAGCATCGAAAGTCAAGTCTGACCCGAAACTGCTGTATAGCCACATCAGGAGGAAGACAGTCAAAGACCAGGTGACCAGGCTGAGGACAGAAGGTGGGGAACTCACAAGAAACGATCACGAGGTATGTGAGGAGCTCAACAGGAGATTTAAGGAAGCATTTACCGTAGAGAGAGGAAGAGCTCTGGGAAGACAGCACAGAGGGTAACATCAAGGAATATACCAACAAGTGTTGGATGACATGCAAACAACGGAGGAGGAGGTGTAGAAGCTGTTAAGTGACCTTGATACCTCAAAGGCGATGGGACCGGAGTAGAGACGCTGTGCGTGCCACTATCTTCAATGCATCCCTTGAAACTAGGCAACTACCTAAGGTATGGAAGACGGCAAATGTAGTCCCCATTTTTAAGAAAGGAGTCAGAAACGAGGCACTAAACTACAGACCAGTGTCTCTGACGTGTATAGTATGCAAAGTCATGGAGAAGATTATCAGGAGGAAGCGAACAGCCAGAGAAATGGCACGGCTGGCAATACTAGGAGAGGCAAGTGCCGGTCGTGCTTACAGCTTCGTTGTCTCAACTCTAATGGTTTCCTCCGCCAACACAGTAGTTGCCCTGGTTCAGGATGTTCTCCTGTGGAAAGTGATGATCCAGAGCCACCTCAGGCACCTGAACCCACTCCAACAGATCTCATCTCATCAGATATCTTGCAAGCAATTAAAGCAACAGGTACCAGGACACTCACACACATTCCCAAAGCAGCCCGTCCACACGCAGCTGGGAAAATATTTAAAATTATCTCAAGGAGGAACATGCAGAAAAATTCTTCGCCCAAAAATTCTAACAAAATAACACGTCAAGGGGGAAAAAAATCCCACGAAAAGACTACATAAACTGCAAAAATAAAAACCAGAAAGGCGTGTCTGATAAAAATTAAACTTACATTAAAAGGCTGGAACTGCTCAACAAAAACCACTAGAGAAAAAAGAACAGCCACCAAAAAATTTTCAGAGTAAAACTGAATAAACACCAGTTGGAAACATACAGTGGAGAAGGGGAACAAGCGAGGGTACATGAAAAGAGGAAGAGAGGCAGAGGGAAGAAAATGGGGAAGCAGGGAGAACAGAGAAAAAGAGAGGGAGTAAAAAGAGAGAGCCTAGTAAGAAATGAAGAGGGGAAAGGAAATAGAGGAAGAATTGAGAAAAAGAGAAAAGGAAGAAATGAGAGAAAACAGGTGAGAAAGATAAGAAATAAGGGAGAAAAGGAAAAAATGAAAGAGGCAGAGAGAAAGATGGTACATAAAAAAGAGATGATGGAGAATGGAGAAGGGAAAAAGACTGAAAGACGGGAGAAAGAGAGAAATTGGGATACAAAAAAGAGAGACAAGTGATTGAGAGATACAAGCAGGAAATTGAAGAAGCAAGAAGAATGGATACAAAAAAGAAAGAATATAAAGAAGGGGAGGAGGTAGGCATGAAGGAACAGCAGAGATATAAGAAAATATGACGAAACTGGGGAAGAGGTAGGTGATATATGTTATATGACAGGGGAATTAGGGCTGTGTGTTGAAAGTAATAACAAAATAATCAGGAAGAGGGTTATGAACAAAGGAGAAAAGAACGACAGTGTGATAAAGAAAATGAAGGGAGAGGGGAAATAAGAGGTAGGTGGAGAATGGAAGGAGGGAAATGAGAGAGAGAGAGAGAGAGAGAGAGAGAGAGAGAGAGAGAGAGAGAGAGAGAGAGAGAGAGAATGCTTGTGAGTGGTTGATGGGTAAAGAAGGAAGTGATCGAGGGAAAGAAAGGAAGGTTTTACTTAAAGGCAAAAAATAAAGAATGAAAGAAGTATAAGAGAAAGGCAGAGGAAGAGGGAAAACTAGTAATGTGAAGTAATACAATGTGTGACGTTCATGGTGGTGCCAGATGACACACAGATGATGGAGACATGGAGAACCAGATGATGGAGACATGGAGAACCAGATGACGGAGACATGGAGAACCAGATGATGGAGACATGGAAAACCAGATGATGGAGACATGGAGAACCAGATGACGGAGACATGGAGAACCAGATGCTCTAATAACAAATCACTGCATTTCTCCCACAATTCCTCTTTGTGCTACCAGCCACAAAAAAAAAATAGTTAGCGCCAAATGGACCGAAAATAATACCGGTTAGAAGTATTCGCCTCGGCCATGCGACAAGCACAATGGCTTCGATGAAATGTTGGAGTTACCCCCATAAATAAAGTCGCGCTTGATAAGAAAAAAAAAGGGCTTTTATTTGCCTGCTGTTGTTAATAGAGTCAATAAGACCTGTCAGGGACCTTTATAACTGTGACTGGGACGGAAATTGGTGTGTGGGCCGTCATATATTATTTTTTTGTTGATATATTACTATTGTAATTACTTAATTGAACGCTATTTATTATTAGTCATACCAGAAGGTGGACGTTCAAATGACTGCCTGATTTTTTTTCTTTGTTTCTTATTCCATTTTTTTATTGTTTTGTTCAAAATACGAGAAGGCCCTATTCATATTTTCAACGCTGGTGTACACCCCCCTATCGCCCCCTTTTTCCTCAATGCCCCCCTGGATCTTTCCATCTCCCCCAGGAGGGGGGACGGTAATTTCACAGTAGCTTCTTCGGTGAACTGTTCCCATTTTTTCCCTTCTATATGTTCAATTTTAACTCGGTCCACAAATACTTGGGTACAAGTGGCACTTTAGTTCAAGTAACACTTGAGTACATGTAACTCGTCTGCCCAATATACCCTCACAGAGTATATACGCCAAGAAGTGTATATTTCTTAGTAGATATACGCTGATTTAACTATCTTCACCTGTACAATTATGGTATACAGGTACAACGCAATCATAATGACCTTTGTACAAACGATATGATTCATGCGGGTTAAGCGCTTCCTTCTGTGAGCTGCCAGCTGGTGCTGCTATCTAGTGCTGGCACCTGACAACACCCTTGCTCAATAAACTACTTACCGGTCATTACGCGATCACTAACAACCTGACTGATCAGAATCAGGGCCGCAATTAACCGACTGAAGATCGAGCCTTCTCACCAGTCTTTGACCCCTTTATGCTTTTCTCTTTACATTTCGTTGTATAGGAGTTTTACAACGCCCTGCGCGTGCACTGGGGTGCAGTGAGCTGGTCGGTCTCTGACTTGGGCTTCACAGTCCAACGTAATTATAACAGTCGGACTTAATATGTCGTTCCAGCAGAAGCTGATAGGGGATTTTAAAGGTCTGTAAAGCAATTACATATTCGGGTTTCTGTCTCTATTTCTAATTTCTCTCTCTCTCTCTCTCTCTCTCTCTCTCTCTCTCTCTCTCTCTCTCTCTCTCTCTCTCTCTCTCTCTCTCTCTCTCTCTCTCTCTCTCTCTCTCTCTCTCTCTTTCTCTCACTTTCGAGATGAAAACACAGAGTCAGAGAAAGAGAATGAGAGAAGAGACAGACAGAAATACAGATAGATGGGAGCAGGATATAACGTGGAACAGAGGTCCTGGAACACAACTAATTCATTTTGCATTCTGCTGTGTTGCCCGAACACCTATCATCCCAGTGTGTGTGTGTGTGTGTGTGTGTGTGTGTGTGTGTGTGTGTGTGTGTGTGTGTGTGTGTGTGTGTACTCCACCACTATAAACAGCACGCAGTCCATCAGAGGTCAGCTACTCTCTTCACAAACTCACTGAAGCACAAACAAGCGTAAAAAACAAACGCTGCAATCAACAATAATTTGCATCGTAAGGGAACATTTACTATACAATAACAACAATAATAAAATTATTTTACAATGTATGTAAATCTTACAAATTTATTAGTTACTTCTTAATGCATGTTGCAAACCCCTGCTTATGCAGGGGATTTCATAATAATCTTAATTTTGATGAAGGTGGACCGGTAAGCCAGCAGAAGGCTTCAGTCAGATGACCAAAAGCTCCAGTGGCGGTACCATCTTATGACTGGGACCCGCGTCAAGAAACACATGCCTTGTTTCCTGGCGAATCTTACCTAATCTATGCAGAGCATATACTGAAGAGAGCCAGTATATATACGAAAGGGGGGCGGGGACGGGAGACAGAGAGAAAGCGGTTAAAAATGAAGGAAATACTGGTAGATGTAGTGGTGATTATGGTAGTAGTAGAAATATAAACACATATGCAGTATAATGTGATCCTTTATTGACTGCGTTTCGCCCACACAGTGGGCTTCTTCAAGTCACAAACAGAACTGTTCTGTTTGTGACTTGAAGAAGCCCACTGTGTGGGCGAAACGCAGTCAATAAAGGATCACATTATACTGCATATGTGTTTATATTTCCATTGTGTCGGTATTTTATACCATTTATTTCCATGGTAGTAGTAACAGAAGCAGTAGTACTGATTAGCGTGGCTCCAGTTCTTTCTCATTCTCAAAGAAGACACTAACAAGAATTCAAACCCCACTTTCGTGTCCACTTTTACATATGCTGACAAGTAATGAAAGTTAACTCTGAATAAGACACTCAAATGCTGCAGGCAAATACATGTATCAAGGAAATCTTTCGCTGTGCAACGAGAAAACAGTACGAGGTTCAACGGTGCTGCGTTAAAGAAAGAACTCAAAATGAGAGTAGCTTCTTTAACGACGTCAGCTCCCATGCTAGAACTGAGGTCATCGATAAATGATGTAGTAATAATACCTCCAGATTACTTAATCTTTAGAAACCGCAAGAAAGTCAATGTAGCCATGGACTGTAAAACTGAAAAGGTAGATTATGGGAACTTTTCTAGTGACAGAAGTTACGCTAATGATGACTCTTTTTCAGTGAGTCTGATTTCTGTTCATGAGATAATTGTATACTGAATGGTGGAGCATCTGTCTTGCGGTAGCAAACGGAGAGTTCAGCCTCCGTTGTTCATTGCCATGTTAAGCAATTTAAATAATGTAAAAAAATAAATAAGTCTGTCTTCAGACCTCCCTTAAAAGTAGGTTTAAGCTTCCAAACTCGAAAATACAGAAATCCACAAATGTTGGGTACGCCATGCAAGTCTTCTCTGTATTGTTCCAATTATAGTGTATGTACCTGCTTCGGAACTACATATACTATAATTGGAACGATTGTGGGAAATCAGGATTCTGCTGATTTACGGAACCATTAGACCCCCAGTAGGAGGGGGAGAGGGGATTTTTCACGACAGTAACCGAATTCCTCACTGATACAAGGAAGCTGCAAATAGCGACTCATACAAGTATCTCAGGGATCTTGCTGAGGCTATGTAGACCCCCCCCCTCCCCAACAAAAGTAACCATTAGCAGTACCATTAAATGCGCATTTCTTGTACGATGTGGGGGCTGACCAATGTGAGGGGCCTGACAACAGTCTCTCGCTCACCAGTGATACTACTACCTACAACTGGCTTGCTACACCGCCCTGTGTGAACGAGATGTAAGAATTCAGTTACCTAGAGGTGGGATGACAGGCTTCTGGAATGAATTCCACTAATGGCTTGATTGCATCAAACCTCTCAGTCATAACTCACACATTCACCCTCAATTGTACACAGCGATACAGAGAAGATTAATATGTCACGGGTCATAATACTTGAGTAGTATTATATACTATATACTGTATATTATATACTGTTAACAGATAAAGTTTCGAAGATGAGGAGGCCGAAGAGGACTGTATCACACTTAATCCCTTGAGAACACACTAGAGCACTTAGAGTGAACTCCTTAGAAAGGAGAGGAAATAAATAGCACATCATCTATACCTGGAAAATGCATCACCGGATACATAATTAACACACTAAAATAATTAGGAACGAATAGCAACATTATCAAAGGCTGGGTTGCTCTAGGAACAACTACAATAAACTGTCACCATCTGAGGGGTCACAGCTCTTCAACTTTCTACCATCTGGTACAAGACTTACTGCTAACAGAGGTGGAAGTTTTTAAGAGGAAAAGTTGAAAAGTTTCTGAGGAAAGTGCTTCATACCCAAGGCTGTGATGGTTAGGTTTGCCTACGGACGCATGCAGCAATAACCTGGCTGATCATCTGGTCACCAGGGAAGCAGAGGAATGAACCGGACTACTAGAGTAAAAAAAAATCTCTCAAAACTGGAGAGAGGAATGTCACAATTTATGTCGTATGTGTCCCATTACTCTTCCCTCGTCAGAATTTTCACTGATATTTATTCGTCTTTTTGAAACTCTGACTTTTATTCAGATTTTTTTTTTTTTTTGCTCATTCTTCGCAGCATTTCATGAAATACAGTGTGTGTGTGTGTGTGTGTGTGTGTGTGTGTGTACTCACCTAATTGTACTCACCTAATTGTGGTTGCAGGGGTCGAGACTCAGCTCCTGGCCCCGCCTCTTCACTGATCGCTACTGGATCCTCTCTCTCTCTGCTTCCTGAGCTTTGTCATACCTCTTCTTAAAACTATGTATGGTTCCTGCCTCCACTACTTCACTTGCTAGGCTATTCCACTTGCTGACAACTCTATGACTGAAGAAATACTTCCTAACGTCCCTGTGACTCGTCTGAGTCTTCAGCTTCCAGTTGTGACCCCTTGTCCCTGTGTCCCCTCTCTGGAACATCCTATCTCTGTCCACCTTGTCTATTCCCCGCAGTATCTTGTATGTCGTTATCATGTCTCCCCTGACCCCTTCTGTCCTCCAGTGTCGTCAGTCCGATTTCCCTTAACCTTTCCTCGTACGACATTCCCTTGAGCTCTGGGACTAGCCTTGTTGCAAACCTTTGTACTTTCTCTAACTTCTTGACGTGCTTGACCAGGTGTGGGTTCCAGACTGGTGCTGCATACTCCAGTATGGGCCTAACATACACAGTGTACAGTGTCTTGAACGATTCCTTATTGAGGTATCGGAACGCTATTCTCAGGTTTGCCAGGCGCCCGTATGCTGCAGCGGTTATTTGGTTGATGTGTGCCTCCGGTGATGTACTCGGTGTTATGGTCACCCCAAGGTCTTTCTCCCTGAGTGAGGTCTGTAGTCTTTGTCCACCTAGCCTATATTCTGTCTGCGGTCTTCTTTGCCCCTCCCCAATCTTCATGACTTTGCATTTGGCTGGATTGAATTCGAGGAGCCAGTTACTGGACCACATGTCCAGCCTCTCCAGGTCTCTTTGCAGTCCTGCCTCATCCTCGTCCGATTTAATTCTTCTCATCAACTTCACGTCATCTGCGAACAGGGACACTTCAGAGTCTATTCCTTCCATCATGTCGTTCACATATATCAAAAATAGCACTGGTCCTAGAACTGACCCCTGTGGGACCCCGCTCGTAACAGGCGCCCACTGTGATACCTCTTCACGTACCATGACTCGTTGCTGCCTCCCTGTCAGGTATTCCCTTATCCATTGCAGTGCCCTTCCTTTTATGTGTGCCTGATCCTCCAGCTTCTGCACTAATCTCTTGTGGGGAACTGTGTCAAAGGCCTTCCTGCAGTCTAGGAAAACGCAATCTACCCAACCCTCTCTCTCGTGTCTTACTTCTGTTACCTTGTCATAAAACTCCAGGAGGTTTGTGATACAAGATTTGCCTTCCATGAACCCATGCTGGTTTTCATTTATAATCTTGTTCCTTTCCAGGTGTTCGACCACTCTCCTCCTGATAATCTTCTCCATGACTTTGCACACAATACATGTCAGAGACACAGGTCTGTAGTTTAGTGCCTCGTTTCTGTTTCCTTTCTTAAATATGGGGACTACATTAGCTGTCTTCCATTTCTCAGGTAGTTGCCCAGTTTCAAGGGATGTGTTGAAGATTGTGGTTAGAGGCACACACAGCATCTCTGCTCCTTCTCTAAGGACCCATGGGGAGATGTTGTCCGGTCCCATCGCCTTTGAGGTGTCAAGGTCACTTAAGAGCTTCTTCACCTCCTCCTCAGTTGTTCGTATGTCATCCAACACTTGTTGGTATATTCCCTCTTGATGTTCCCTTCTGTGCTGTCTTCCCACAGCCCTTCCTGTCTCTACTGTAAAAACTTCCTTAAATCTCCTGTTCAGCTCCTCACATACCTCCTGATCATTTCTTGTGAGTTCTCCACCTTCTGTCCTTAATCTGATCACCTGGTCTTTGACTGTTGTCTTCCTCCTGATGTGGCTATACAACAGTTTCGGGTCAGTCTTGATTCTCGATGCTATGTCATTTTCATACTGTCGCTGGGCCTCCCTCCTTACCTGTGCGTACTCATTCCTGGCTCTGCGACTGATCTCCCTATTTTCGTGTGTTCTCTGCCTTCTGTACTTTTTCCATTCTCTATTGCACTTTGTTTTTGCCTCCTTACACCGTCGGGTAAACCAGGGGCTTGTTCTGGTCTTCCCGTTGTTACTGTTGCCCTTGGGAATGAACCTTTCCACTGCCTCCTTGCATTTTGTTGCTACATATTCCATCATTTCATTTACTGGCTTTCCTGCCAGTTCTCTGTCCCACTGGACCTCCCGCATGAAGTTCTTCAACCCTATGTAGTCCCCTCTTTTATAGTCAGGCTTTTCCCATTCTACTCCTGTTATTCTCTCCACTTGCAGCTCTACTATGTATTCAAAGCACAGAACCACGTGGTCGCTAGCTCCTAGGGGACTCTCATACTTGATATCCTCAATGTCTGAGCTGCCCAGGGTGAACACAAGGTCCAATCTTGCTGGTTCATCCTCCCCTCTCACTCTGGTAGTGTCCTTAACATGTTGGTGCATGAGGTTTTCCAGCACCACGTCCAACATCCTGGCTCTCCATGTTTCGGGACCCCCATGTGGCTCCAGGTTTTCCCAGTCAATCTCCCTGTGGTTGAAATCCCCCATAACCAGCAACTTTGCTCTGCTGGAGTGAGCTCTTCTTGCCACCTCAGCAAGTGTGTCCACCATTGCTCTGTTGCTCTCTTCATATTCCTCTCTTGGCCTCCTGCAGTTCTGTGGTGGATTATACATCACTGCAATGACCACTTTGTGTTCCCCAGACTGAAGTGTACCTGCTATGTAGTCTCTTTCTCCTGTCTCATCTATTCCTTCCATTTTCTCGAATTTCCATCTGTTTTTTACGAGCAGAGCAACCCCCACCTCCCCCCCCTACCCCCTTCTATCTTTCCTCATGATCTGGTATCCTTGTGGGAAGATTGCATCTGTTATTTTCTCCATGAGTTTTGTTTCTGTAACTGCTATGATGTCTGGGGACTTCTCATTGATTCTTTCTTGCCATTCCTCATGTTTATTCGTTAATCCATCTGCATTTGTGTACCAAACCTTCAACTTCTGTTCTAATACTGTAACTGTGGTGCGGGGGGTGGAAACAGAGGGATCGGTGTGTGATGGTTGGTTTGGAATGTTCAGTTGCCTTGGGGGTGTCGTGGCTGGAGTCCTTCTGCAGGTGTTTCTGGGGGGTGCGCTTGTCCTTCCATTTGATCCTGGGTTATTCTGCTCTCCTTTTTCATTTCCTCCCATTTCTCCTTTCGTTTTTGAACTCTCTCTTTCATTGTCTTCCTTTCGTCCTGTGTTCTGTCTCGGTCGAGGTACACACTCCGGAACTCCTGCTTGCCTCTCAGCCGTGCTTTCTCCTGCAGGATCATGGTTTCGGGTTGATTCTGCCTTGAAAATTACTTTGAGAGGCCGATTCCTTTTCTTTGTGAACCACCCAATTCTCCGTGTGTGTGTGTGTGTGTCTGTGTGTCTGTGTGTGTGTGTGTGTGTGTGTGTCTGTGTGTGTGTGTGTCTGTGTGTGTCTGTGTGTGTGTGTATGTGTGTGTGTGTGTGTATGTGTGTGTGTGTGTGTGTGTGTGTGTGTGTGTGTGTGTGTGTGTGTGTGTGTGTGTGTGTGTGTGTGTGTGTGTGTGTGTGTGTGTGTGTGTGTGTGTCTGTGTGTGTCTGTGTGTGTCTGTGTGTGTGTGTGTATGTGTGTGTGTGTGTACTCACCTATATGTGGTTGCAGGGGTCAAGTCACAGCTTCTGGCCTCGCATCTTTGCCGGTAGCTAATAGGTCCATTCTCTCTTTCTCTCTCTCTCTCCCTCTCTCTCTCTCTCTCTCTCTCTCTCTCTCTCTCTCTCTCTCTCTCTCTCTCTCTCTCTCTCTCTCTCTCTCTCTCTCTCTCTCTCTCTCTCTCTCTCCCTGCTCCAAGAACCTTATCGTACCTCTCCTTAAAGCTATGTATGGATCCCGCCTCTACCACTTTACTCTCCAGATTGTTACACTTCCTGACAACTCTAAGGCTGAAGAAATGCTTCCCAACATCCCTATAACTAATCGGAGTTTCTCTCACCATACACCTAGTTATCGTTATAGCTCACACACATACACACACACACACACACACACACACACACACACACACACACACACACACACACATACACACACACACACACACACACACACACACACACACACACACACACACACACACACACACACACACACACACACACACACACACACACACACACACCCACACACTCGCCTCCCCTCCTGTTATCCAAGTCCATAAACAGACCGAATACAAATTTAAACTAGCCACGCCTAATTTGCAGCCAGTCAGTAGTCCCTCAACAAGCTGAGTAAACTGAATTAAAAAAAAAAACAGAAATGATAAGTGGAAAGAAGGCAGCGTTGTAAGAAGCAATACGGATTACGAACGCTCTTCCTCTCGGCTTCCCCGCACGGGGAGAAAGAGGCAGGACGAATGTAATTTATGCAGCAATCTGATAGCGGCCTGAACCAATTATTGTGCCATTGAACGAATGTTATAATAGAGGAGGGGAGAAAGAGGTCTTCTTCCCGATACGAACATCGTTGAAAATTCGTTGTGAATAAACGTTCTGCTGTAGAGGACGTATATATATTTTCTGTTGGTTGTATTGTTATGTGTGATTCTTAGTTATTACGTTTTATATGTGCGTGCGCAAGCACACACACACATTCAACCCCTGCAACCATAAATAGGTGAATACACACACACACACACACACCCACACACACACACACACACACACACTCACACACACACACCAAAGCTGTGCCATCTGGGACCTCAGTACCTCTAGGACCCAGATGATAACCCTCCAGGACCCACCTGGTGATGAAGATTATACCGTCTGGGGCTTCGATCCCCAGCTGGTCGTGGGCGTTGTGGTGGAGGCGTTGCTTAGTGAATGCTGACTGGGGGATCACGCCCCCCAGAGCTGGCAACACAGCTTCACGGAAGATCTGTCGCTTCTTCAACTGAGGGTAGAGACCGGGAGCTTATTTACTGGGGGGTCAGTCCCTGATAATAATAATAATAATAATAATAATAATAATAATAATAATAATAATTAATAATAATAATAATAATAATCGTAATAATAATTATTTCTACAAGTACATGATACAACTTCTATAGACCATAGCTGACAACATTGACATACTATATAGAAAGCCTTTTATTATACTGAGCATTTCGTGCAACTTAGGTTAATTTTGTCCCCCAGGATGAGACCCACAACAGTCGGCTAACACCCAGGTACCTACTTACTGCTAGGTGAACAGGGACAGCAGGTGTCTTAAGGAAATACACCCAAAGGTTTCACACGTACCAGAGATCGAACCACGGACACTCAGCGCGTGAGCTGAGTGCTCTTCCAACACATATAATACTTTGTAAGACAATCGTAATCATCTAAAATTATCTAATTGTATCCAAATAATCTAAACTCATTGTTGTGCAGTCGCCGTGTGAATATAATTATGTGTTTACCGTGTAAATCTGTGTGTGTAAGTCTTTGTGTGTATGTCTCTGTGTGCGTAAATCCCTCCGTGATTGTATTCATGCATGTAAGTCTCTATGTGTATATGTCTGTGTGTACGCATTCATCTTTATGTGTATGTATGGTTCTTTGTGTATGTAAATTTCTGTTTTATGTTGCTGGGAGGAAGGGAATATTGGTGTGGTTACTAGGGGGTATTTCCGTGTTACTAGGAGGAGAGGGTAATACTGGTATAGTTACTAGGAAGGTATTTCTGGAGGGTTTCTGAGCGGACGGAGGATCGATTCTCCAATCGCTCACTGATTTGAATGACCCACGAGGGTTTATTGTTTCTTATAATAATAGAAATAATAATAGGCAATAATATAAATTTTAGTGTTGCAATGATTGCCTTCACTTGTTCTTGTGTTATTTTCGAATGTGTGTGTGTGTGTGTGTGTGTGTGTGTGTGTGTGTGTGTGTATGTGTGTGTGTGTGTGTGTACTCACCTATTTGTACTCACCTATTTGTGGTTGCAGGGGTCGAGTCCTAGCTCCTGGCCCCGCCTCTTCACCGGTTGCTACTAGGCCCTCTCTCTCCCCGCTCCATGAGCTTTATCAAACCTCGTCTTAAAACTGTGTATGGTTCCTGCCTCCACTACGTCATTTTCTAGGCTATTCCACTGCCTTACAACTCTATGACTGATGAAATACTTCCTACTATCTCTCTGACTCATTTGTGTCTTCAACTTCCAATTGTGGCCTCTTGTTTCTGTGTCCCCTCCCTGGAACATCCTGTCTTTGTCCACCTTGTCTATTCCACGCAGTATTTTATATGTCGTTATCATGTCTCCCCTGACCCTCCTGTCCTCCAGTGTCGTCAGGCCGATTTCCCTTAATCTTTCTTCATAGGACATTCCCCTTAGCTCTGGAACTAACCTTGTCGCAAACCTTTGTACTTTCTCTAGTTTCTTGACGTGCTTTATCAAGTGCGGGTTCCAAACAGGTGCTGCATACTCCAGTATGGGCCTGACATACACGGTGTACAGTGTCTTGAATGATTCCTTACTAAGGTATCGGAATGCTGTTCTCAGGTTTGCCAGGCGCCCATATGCTGCAGCAGTTATCTGATTGATGTGTGCTTCCGGAGACATGCTCGGTGTTATACTCACCCCAAGATCTTTCTCCTTGAGTGAGGTTTGCAGTCTTTGGCCACCTAGCCTATACTCTGTCTGTGGTCTTCTGTGCCCTTCCCCTATCTTCATGACTTTGCATTTGGCAGGATTAAATTCGAGAAGCCATTTGCTGGACCAGGTGTCCAGTCTGTCCAGGTCTCTTTGAAGTCCTGCCTGGTCCTCATCAGATTTAATTCTCCTCATTAACTTCACATCATCTGCAAACAGGGACACTTCTGAGTCTAACCCTTCCGTCATGTCGTTCACATATACCAAAAATAGCACTGGTCCTAGGACCGACCCCTGTGGGACCCCGCTCGTCACAGGTGCCCACTGTGATACATCATTACGTACCATGACTCGTTGTTGCCTCCCTGTCAGGTATTCTCTGATCCATTGCAGTGCCCTTCCTGTTATATGCGCCTGATGCTCTAGCTTCTGCACTAATCTCTTGTGAGGAACTGTGTCAAAGGCCTTCTTGCAGTCCAAGAAGATGCAATCAACCCACTCCTCTCTCTCTTGTCTTACTTCTGTTATTTTATCATAAAACTCCAGAAGGTTTGTGACACAGGATTTGCCTTCCGTGAATCCGTGCTGGTTGGCATTTATACTCCTGTTCCGTTCCAGGTGCTCCACCACTCTCCTCCTGATAATCTTCTCCATAATTTTGCATACTATACACGTCAATGACACAGGTCTATAGTTTAGTGCCTCTTTTCTGTCTCCTTTTTTGAAAATGGGAACTACATTTGCCGTCTTCCATACCTCAGGTAGTTGCCCAGTTTCCAGGGATGTGTTGAAGATTGTGGTAAGTGGCACGCACAACATATCTGCTCCCTCTCTAAGGACCCACGGAGAGATGTTGTCCGGTCCCATTGCCTTTGAGGTATCGATGTCCCTTAGCAGTTTCTTCACCTCCTCCTCATCTGTATGTATGTCGTCCAACACTTGTTGGTGTATTCCTTGCTGGTGTCCCCATCTGGTCTGTCCCCCCAGAGTCCTTCCTGTCTCTACTGTAAATACTTCCTTAAATCTCGTGTTGAGCTCCTCACATACCTCTTGATCGTTTCTTGTGAGTTCTCCACCTTCTTTCCTCAGCCTTATCACCTGGTCCTTGACTGTTGTCTTCCTCCTAATGTGGCTATACAGCAGTTTCGGGTCAGATTTGACTTTCGATGCTATGTCGTTTTCATACTGTCGCTGGGCCTCC
>NC_091304.1:5066712-5084212 GCF_038502225.1 Cherax quadricarinatus | reverse complement strand
TATAGGCCTAGGAATTTGCCCTCATTATGTCTGGTAATTAGAGTGTTGTCGATCTTAATGTTAATTTGTGCATCTCCTGCTCATGCCCATGCACTCAGCCCCAGTGAGAAAGCCATTGACAACATGCCCATGTACTCAGCCCCAGGCCCAGACTCGTGGAACTCTGTGTTCATTAAGAACTGCAAGAAACCCCTTTCGCATACCCTAAGTATACTGTGAAGAAGGAGCTTAGACATGGGTGAAATTCCACAGTCAGTAAAAGCAACGGATGTAGCCCCACTCCATAAAGGTGGCAGCAAAGAATTACCTAAGAACTATAGACCAATAGCTCTAACGTCTCACATCATAAAAATCTTTGAAAGAGTGCTAAGATGGACGATTGCAAGCCACATGGATTCCCAAAAACTGCACAATCCAGGGCAACATGGGTTCAGAGCAGGTCGCTCCTACCTCTTGCAACTACTGGATCACTATGATATGGTCTTGAATGCACTGGAAGGAAAACAGAATGCAGATGTAATATGCATAGACTTTGCAAAAGCGCTTGACAAGTGCGATCATGGCATAATAGCGCACAAATTACGTGTTAAAGGAATAACTGGCAAAGTGGGGGAGATGGATCTTCAATTATCTAACCAATCGAACACACAGAGTAGTAGTCAACAGGGTTAAATCGGAAGCTGCCATAGTGGAAAGCTCTGTTCCACAAGGCACAGCACTCGCCCCTATCCTGTTCCTCATTCTCATATGAGACATAGATAGAGATGTAAACCTTAGCACCGTGTCATCCTTTGGAGACGATATTAGGATCTGCATGAGAATGTCATGTATTGAGGACACGGCAAATCTCCAAGAAGATATAAACCAAGTTTTGCAATGGGCAACGGAGAACTATATGATGTTCAGTGAAGACAAATTCCAACTACTCTGTTATCGAAAACTGGAGGAAATAATAACTAGGACTGAGTATACTACAAACTCTAATCACACAATAGAGCCGAAAAGCAATGTGGGGGACCTGGAGGTTACCTGGAGGTTACCTGGAGGTTATTCCGGGGATCAACGCTCCCGCGGCCCGGTCCATGACCAGGCCTCCCGATGGATCAGGGCCTGATCAACCAGGCTGTTACTGCTGGCCGCACGCAGTCCAACGTACGAGCCACAGCCCGGCTGATCCGGCACTGACTTTAGGTATCTGTCCAGCTCTCTCTTGAAGGCAGCCAGGGGTTTATTGGCAATTCCCCTAATGCTTGATGGGAGGCTGTTGAACAGTTTTGGGCCCCGGACACTTATGGTGTTTTCTCTTAGTGTACCAATGGCGCCCCTACTTTTTATTGGGGGCATTTTGCATCGCCTGCCCAGTCTTTTACTTTCGTAGGGAGTGATTTCTGTGTGCAGATTTGGGACCATTCCTTCCAAGATTTTCCAAGTGTAGATTATGATATATCTCTCCCTCCTGCGTTCCAACGAGTACAAGTCAAGTGCTTCCAAGCGTTCCCAGTAGTTAAGGTGCTTGACAGAACTTATACGTGCAGTAAAGGATCTCTGTACACTCTCTAGATCTGCGATTTCACCTGCTTTGAATGGAGATGTTAATGTACAGCAGTATTCCAGCCTAGAGAGAACAAGTGATTTGAAAAGGATCATCATGGGCTTGGCATCTCTCGTTTTGAAAGTTCTCATTATCCATCCTATCATTTTCTTTGCACGTGCGATCGTGGCACTGTTGTGATCCTTGAAAGTGAGATCCTCAGACATTACTACTCCCAGGTCCCTTACATTATTTTTTCGTTCTATTGTATGGCCGGAGTCAGTAGTATACTCTGTTCTAGTTATTATCTCCTCCAGTTTTCCATAACGGAGTAGTTGGGTGTGGTAATGTCCGAAGATCTCACCTTCAAGGATCACAACAATGCCACTATCACATCTGCGTGGAAACTGATAAGATGGACAATGAGAACATTCAAGACATGAGGTGCTAAGCCAGTGATGATCCTTTTCAGTCACTTGTTCTCTCTAGGCTGGAATACTGCTTTACATTAACATCCTCAATCAAGGCAGGTGAAATTGCAGAGCTAGAGAATGTACAGAGAACCTTTGCCTCACGTATAAGTTCCATCAAACATCTTAACTACTGGGAACGCCTGGAAGCACTTGATTTGTACTCACTAGAGCGCAGGCGAGAGATGTATATCATAATCTACACCTGGAAGATTCTGGAGGGACTGGTTCCTAATCTGAACACAGTATTCACTCTCTACGAAAATAAAAGATTTGGCAGGCGATGTAACATACCCCCAGTGAAAAGTAGGGGCACCACTGGTACACTAAGAGAAAACACAATAAATATCCGGGGCCCAAGACTGTTCAGCACCCTCCCACCATGCGTAAGGGGGAATTACCAATAGCCCCTGGCTGCCTTCGAGAGGGAGCTGGACAGATATTTAAAGTCGGTGCCCGATCAGATGGGCTGTGGTTCGTACATTGGACTACGTGCGGCCAGCAGTAACAGCTTGGTTGATCAGGACCGATCCACCGGGAGGCCTGGTCGTGGACCGGACCGCGGGGGCGTTGACCCCCGGAATACCCTCCAGGTAGACTCCAGGTAGACTCCGAGTAGACAGGTAACATTATGTCTCACTCCACAGCAGGATTCGATCTTGTAAATTCGGCATCAGACTACGCAGTAGGATAACGAAAAAAAAGGCCAGAGAGGGTGACATTTTCAGAGGTGTGCTTTCAATATATAATTATTTTTAATATACTCGTTCATTTTTGTGGCATTATAAAGAACGCTGGTGTTGAGAGGCAAAAAAAAAAAAAGTACGAAGTGAGGGGGAAAATATGCTGTGTCGGAGGGAAGAAAAAAACATTGATGAAGAGTGAAGCTGTATCCGGCAACCCCGCCGGCCTTGCCCAACAAAGTGTCTTTCAAAGAGGCACTCAAGTCCATCAGTTCCCTGGGAGGGGAGGGCCTTTAAGAGTGTTGTATAGTGGCGTCTTAGTCGCCCACACGCTCTTCAGGTTAGCCGTGGAATAACCCTCTCTTACCCCGAGCTGAGGACCATCAAAAGAGACCAGTGTTCTTAGAGTTATTGTTGACGGCACCAGACCACCTCTTACCCCCCCCCCCTCCGTTCCCCTCCCCTTCCCTCCCCTCCCTTCGGCCATTCCCCACTTCTTTCCAATCCTTTTCTTCCTCTTCCTTCTGTTTCTCTCTTCTCCCAGTCTATTTCCCTATTCCTTCTCCGTCCATCTGCAAGTCTCCTCACACCTGTTCCTTTTAATCACCTACAGTTGTGGTAATTACGTGAATAAAGTTTAGACAGTAGGTATTCCCACCTGTTTCACATACTTCCCGTTAGAGTGAGTTATTGGTCTAGGCCTAGTTTCTGAAGTTCCCCACTAGATGTCAGGCACCGAGGTAGACCTACTCTGCCTTCCATCTCTGCGCCTGCCTCACCTGCCGTTAGCACCTACCCTCTCTGGACTGGCCTCCTGGCCACCCCCTACACGTCCTGTCTGTGAACCCAGTTGAAGAATAAAAGCAAGCTAGTCTACGTTATTAAGAATAATAATTAATAATAATAATAATAATAATAATAATAATAATAATAATAATAATAATAATAATGAAATTTTTATTTCTGAAAAATATTTTGCACAACTGATATAGGATTAGTTGACATTACTGGCATAATTTACAGAAAGTCTCTGGTTTTGCAGTCTGTCGGGGCAGCCATAAACTTATAACTACGAGACATAATTAAGTTGGATTACAAGAATGCTACAGCCTGCAACCTTTAACATTAATAATTTGGTTTATGATTTGTGACTTTCTGAGAATTTCTTTTATGGGAAGCTGCACTGGACATTCACAGTGGTTATTACATGTGTTCAAATATGATAGGCCCACTCAAAAGTTACTCGGGTCAGCTCACTGACAGTGATAAAGAAATGTGTAGAATTTTTAACACTTATTTTCTCTGTTTTAGATAAATTAAAACCTAACAGATCCCCGGTCCCTGATAAACTATTTACGAGGGTTTTAAAGAAATGTAAAGAGGAACTTAGCAAATCTTTGGCTAGTCTTTTCAAAAGAACACTACAAACTGGCATAGTGTCAGATTAGTGAAAAATGGTAAATGTGATACCCACCTACAAAGCAGGAGATAGATCCATAGCTTCAAACTATAGACAGGTAAGCCTAACCTCCATAGTAGGGAAAATTAATGTAATCAATAATTTCCGAAGCAATTCGTAGCCACCTTGAAAGTCATAAATTGATTAATGAATCTCAACATTGTTTTACCAAGGGGCATTTCTGCCTTACAAATTTACTAACTATTTGAGAAGGTAGATCATGGTAATGAATGTGATATTGTGTTTATAAACTTCAGTAAAGCTTTTGATGGAGTTCCACATCAGCGGCTATTAAGGAAAATTAAGGCAAGCAGAATAGGAGGAGAATTCTTTTCCTGGATAGAGGCGTAGTTGACAGAGAGCATCACAAGCGGTGTTCCACAGGGGTCAGTGTTCGGCCCTTTGTTATTCACAGTTTACATAAATGGCATAGATAAGGGAATAAATAGCGACATAAGTTTGCCGATGATACCAAAATATGCCATCGAATTCCTAACGAGGACACTAGAGCGCTCCAAGAAGATCTGAATAGACTGATGCAGTGGTCGAAGAAGTGGCAGATTCAGTTTAATATAGACAAATGCAAATTTCTAAGCGTTGGATAGGAAAATAACCATGCCACATACAGACTACATAATGTAGATCTTAATATTACTGATTGCGAAAAAGATTTAGGAGTTCTGGTTAGCAGTAATCAAAAACCAAGACAACAGTGAGAAAGTGTTTGCAATAAAGAGAATAGAATTCTTGGCTTTATATCAAGAAGTATAAATAACAGGAGTCCTCAGGTTACTCTATGACTCTGTATATTTTTGAGGCCTTATCTTTCCAATGAGGACAGACTGAGGGCCCTGAATCTGCACTCTCTAGAAAGGAGTAGAATTATGGGGGATACGATTGAGGCGTGTAAATGGAGTTCCTAGACAAGTTGAATCGAGCGAGTGATATGTCAAAGACATACTTGTTTTTTGTAGTGTCTGTGTGTTGCAGCTCTCCAGGAAGAGTCGGAGTGTTGGGTTGAAGTTCATACAAAGTGTCCCACATACCCAAAATGTACAGAAATGCAAATGTTTTGTAAGGAGTAAGTTAAAACTATCGAATCGTGGGAGTATGTGTGTCGTCTGGAACCTGATGTAGTGATTAGTCTAATAGTTGATGTCTGTTGGGAAACAAAAGGTTCTATGTGATTTGCTCTTGTAGATCAAGCACAAATACTGTAACTGAAGTAAGGATAGAATAATGAGTAGTGCAGAGTGCTTAATGTTGCTTTAGGACCCTAGTAACGTATTTTCTATAGAATACCCAAAGTTTTTGGAAAGTTTATGTATGTGGTGGATGTGATTGTTTATGATTAGGCTGCAGTCAAGGTGAATACCTAAGAGTTTTGTTCCTCGTGTTGTTTTACTATGTGAGAAATATTTAGTTTTACGTTAAAATGAGTATTTTTTTTTTTAGCTTTATTCTCGGATAACATGTAAAAGGTCTTGTCACTTAAAACAACGGATATAGCCCCGCTCCATAAAGGTGGCAGCAAAGCATTAGCTAAGAACTATAGACCAATAGCTCTGACGTCCCACATCATAAAAATCTTTGAAAGAGTGCTAAGAAGCAGGATTGCAAATCACCTGGATTCCCAAAATCTGCACAATCCAGGGCAACATGGGTTCAGGGCAGGTCGCTCCTGCCTCTCACAACTACTGGATCACTATGACATGGCCTTGGATGCACTGGAAGAAAATCAGAATGCAGATGTAATATACACAGACTTTGCAAAAGCATTTGACAAATGCGATCATGGCGTAATAGCCCATAAAATACGTGCTAAAGGAATAACTGGGAAAGTGGGGAGATGGATCTTCAACTTCCTAACAAATCGAACACAAAGAGTAGTGGTCAACAGAGTTAAATCGGAGGCTGCCATAGTGAAGAGCTCTGTTCCACAAGGCACAGTACTCGCCCCCATCTTATTCCTTATCCTCATATCAGACATAAACAGAGATATACACCACAGCACCGTATCATCCTTTGCGGATGATACTAGGATCTGCATGAGGCTGTCATCTGCTGAGGACGCGGTTAACCTCCAAGAAGATATAAACAAAGTTTTCCAGTGGGCAACAGTAAACAATATGATGTTCAATGAGGACAAATTCCAACTACTCCGTTATGGAAAACTGGAGGAGATAATAACTAGAACAGAGTATACTACTGACTCCGGCCATACAATAGAGCGGAAAAATAATGTAAGGAACCTGGGAGTAGTAATGTCTGAGGATCTCACTTTCAAGGATCACAACAGTGCCACGATCGCACGTGCAAAGAAAATGATAGGATGGATAATGAGAACTTTCAAAACGAGAGATGCCAAGCCCATGATGATCCTTTTCAAATCACTTGTTCTCTCTAGGCTGGAATACTGCTGTACATTAACATCTCCATTCAAAGCAGGTGAAATCGCAGATCTAGAGAGTGTACAGAGATCCTTTATTGCACGTATAAGTTCTGTCAAGCACCTTAACTACTGGGAACGCTTGGAAGCACTTGACTTGTACTCGTTGGAACGCAGGAGGGAGAGATATATCATAATCTACACTTGGAAAATCTTGGAAGGATTGCTTCCAAATCTGCACACAGAAATCACTCCCTACGAAAGTAAAAGACTGGGCAGGCGATGCAAAATGTCCCCAATAAAAAGTAGGGGCGCCATTGGTACACTAAGAGAAAACAACATAAGTGTCCGGGGCCCAAAACTGTTCAACAGCCTCCCATCAAGCATTAGGGGAATTGCCAATAAACCCCTGGCTGCCTTCAAGAGAGAGCTGGACAGATACCTAAAGTCAGTGCCGGATCAGCCGGGCTGTGGCTCGTACGTTGGACTGCGTGCGGCCAGCAGTAACAGCCTAGTTGATCAGGCCCTGATCCATCGGGAGGCCTGGTCATGGACCGGGCCGCGGGGGCGTTGATCCCCGGAATAACCTCCAGGTAACCTCCAGGTAACTGTTGACAGTAAGTTTGTTGGCGGCCATCCAGGAGGAAAATTTTACGAGGTCGTTGTTGACTGCATTGTTGAGGACAACGAGATCTGGATTAGATTAGGCTAACTTCGTGTTATTTGTAAATAGGACCGTTTGAAGTTAATCTGCCGTTGGCTGTTAGTCGACCGTTGGGTGTTAGTCTACCGTTGGCTGTTAGTCTACCGTTGGCTGTTAGTCTACCGTTAGGTGTTAGTAGACTGTTGTGTGTCACATCTTGGGTATTGTTCCCAGGCTACAGCAACACATCAGAGCAGGTCAAACTCCCTCAAAACATCGTAAGCACTCCACGTATATGAATATTAATGAAGCCTTTTCCTCACTAAACAACAAATACTTCCGCAAGACGACACTGCGGGAAGGAATCACGGTAAAGCATGATAAATGCCTTACCGTAATTCCTCCCCAAGTTCTACACTCCTCGATTTCCCCGTTATCTTTGTTCATTTCCCCCTCACTTATCCCTCAACCAACTTCCCCTCCCCATCTCCTCCCTTCGTCACGTGACTCTTGCAGGGTGGGGTGCCACGTAGCTCAGTGGTCTACCTGGAATCTACCTGGAGGGCATTCCGGGGATCAACGCCCCCTCGGCCCGGTCCACTACCAGGCCTCCCGGTGGATCAGCGCCTGATCAACGAGGCTGTTACTGCTGGCCGCACGCAATCCAACGTACGAACCACAGCCCGGCTGATCCGGCACCGTCTTTAGGTATCTGTCCAGCTCCCTCTTGAAGACAACCAGGGGTCTTCCCGTAATGCCCCTTATTGCTATTGGGAGGCTGTTGAACAGTCTTGGGCCCTGGACACTTATTGTGTTTTCTCTTAGTGTACCAGTGACGCCCCAACTTTTCACTGGGGGTATGTTACATCGCCTGCCAAGTCTTTTGCTTTCGTATGGAGTGATTGCTGTGTGCATATTAGGGACCAGTCCCTCCAGAATCTTCCAGGTGTAGATTATGATATATCTCTCTCGCCTGCGCTCCAGTGAGTACAAGTCAAGTGCTTCCAGGCGCTCCCAGTAGTTAAGGTGTTTGATGGAACTTATACGTGCAGTAAAGGTTCTCTGTACATTCTCTAGCTCTGCAATTTCACCTGCCTTGAACGGGGAGGTCAATGTACAGCAGTATTCCAACCTAGAGAGAATAAGTGATTTAAAAAGGATTATCACTGGCTTGGCATCTCTTATCTTGAATGTTCTCATTATCCATCCTATCAGTTTCCACGCAGATGTGATAGTGGCATTGTTGTGGTCCTTGAAGGTGAGATCCTCGGACATTACCACACCCAGGTCCTTCACATTACTTTTCCCCTCTATTGTGTGATTGGAGTTTGTAGTATACTCAGTTCTAGTTATTATTTCCTCCAGTTCTCCATAACGGAGAAGTTGGAGTAGTTGTTGAGAGCTTTTCATTCAATCGCAAGGACCTAGTTCGACTTCCTGTCAGTTTAATATTTTTTTTATGCACCCCGTACTCATACTGTGGGCGGAAGTCAAAAGATTACAGAGATACATAAAGGATCACGGAGAAACACATGAGTAATTTTCCATAAACCACTGCTGTCCCTGTCCACTTAGCAGAAAAGACGGGTACATGCATGTTAGCCCAATTTAGGTGGGTTCACATCCGGTAAAAAATGCGCTAGAAAAGTCCAATCCTGCTGGAATATCATATTCACTTTAAGAAAACACTCCAGGCCTTTGTGCTAGGGATTTCAGTACCTGCTGTTAGTATGTACTCTCCTATTTGTGGTTTCAGGGGTCGATTCACAGCTTCTAGCTCAGCCTCTTCGCTCGTCGCTACTTGGTCCACTCTCTCCCTGCATCCACTACTTCACTCTCCAGATGAGTCACAGGGATGGTTGGAAGTGCTTCTTCAGTCACAGAATTGTCAGGAAGTGGAACAGTCTGGAGAGCGATGTAGTGGAAGCAGGAACCATACATAGCTTTAAGAAGAGGTATGATAAACCTCTTGGAGCAGGGAGAGAGTGCACCTAGTAGCGACCAGTGAAGAGGCGGTCCCAGGAGCTATGAATCGACCCCTGCAAACACAATTAGGTGATTACACACACAAACACACACACACACACACACACACACACACACACACACACACACACACACACACACACACACACACACACACACACACACACACACACACACTGGCTTTGTTAAACGCACGTACATTTTTTTCCCCTGTTATGTAAAGCTTCTCATAAATGTATTCATCAATAAGCATTTATTCTTGTATCTCACTAAGTTTGCTTTAGTGGCGCAGCTCAGCATTTTCCTCGAAATTTAAACATATTTGAGTTTGTATCTAAACTTGAATTGATGTTTATGCAGTGAAGAGGCGGAAATCTTATGCAAATGGATGACGGTGGTGAGAGAGAGAGAGAGAGAGAGAGAGAGAGAGAGAGAGAGAGAGAGAGGTAGAGGGAAGGCAAACAAACGGAAATGCAGCAAATGGTATAGAACTGTCATTAGTGATGGTATAACTAAAGATTTAGCGGTTGAACATAGGAAAGTGATAATTTAAAAGACTGATTAAGCGAGACTACAAATAACAACAACAAATAGTAATGACAATAAAAATAATAAAAATAATAATAATAATAATAATAATAATAATAATAATAATAATAATAATAATATTATTATTATTATTATTATTATTATTATTATTATTATTATTATTATTATTATTATTATTATTATTATTATTATTATTATTATTATTATTATTATTATCTCCATTATTGTTATTATTATTAAATCCAGTTATTATCAAATTATACTGAGCAGAAAATCTCTCACTTTCATAAGAATTTTAACCAAAAATATTTAAATACCGTGTTAAACAAACTTTATTGTCAGCCACAATATTATTTATTTCCAGTAAATTATTCTCGCTCTCTTTCCTTTATTAAAATTATTAAAATAACAGTTGTATACAGAGAAACGTGTACACACAAAGACACTTGCAAACGTAAAACTAGACTTACGGAAACGTGTACACGCAGAAAGTTTTACACACAGAAACATGTACACCCAGAAGTGTGTACACACGGGAACGTATACACACAGGTACAGACAGGCAAACATGTACGAATACATAACATATATAGAAATATACACATGTATATATGTATTCATACATTAATGAACGTATATGCAGAAATGTTCAGATATATACACTCATGTACAGTTACGTACATGACCATATACACACACGCGTACAGACACATGTACAAATACCCATGTATAAAAACTTGCATCTGTAGTCACAGAAGTGACTCATTCTTACATCTTATAATAACCTTCATGGTTCAGTGGCTTAGAACATCGGCTTGATAGATGTAAGGCCATATGTGTTGTAAGAGGTAACTAAAACTCCGGGAGTAAGACCCTAGTAACCCCTTCTCATGTATAAATTACTAAATGTAAAAAGATATATATATATACATACATACATATATATATATATATATATATATATATATATATATATATATATATATATATATATATATATATATATATATATATATATATATATATATACATGCAAAACAACCACTGTTAAAGAATAGTGAAATTCCAAGCGCTATCGTGACTTCTCACAATATCAAGGAATATGAGAAGTCACGATAGCGCTTGGAATTTCACTATTCTTTTACAGTGGTCGTTTTGCATATTCTGATATCATCTGTTTTCTGTGATCTTATTATATATATATATATATATAATATATATATATATATATATATATATATATATATATATATATATATATATATATATATATATATATATATATATATATATATATATATATATATATATATATATATATATATATATATGTATATATATATCTTTTTACATTTAGTAATTTATACATATATATATATATATATATATATATATATATATATATATATATATATATATATATATATATATATATATATATATATATATATATATATATATATATATATATATATATATGTCGTGCCGAATATGTAAAACTGGTCAATTAGCAAGAACTCATTAAAAATTAAGTCCTTTCTGAAAATTTTTCTTATACGTTTAATGATATATTTTTTTCATTAATGTTGATGTAAAAATTTATAATTTTGCACCATAAGAATCTTAGAAAACTTACCTAACCTTATTATAACAAGAACAATTTATTTTAGCCTAACCCAACTAAATATATTTCAGATTTGTTTTCAATAATTTAATACTAAACAAACACAGTGAAATGTATTTTTTCCGTTAGGTTCAGAATGATTTTGGTGAAATTATTGCATACACAAATTTTCGATTGTCCTATATGGCAAGATGAGCGTTACTATTTAAGCCTAGATTGAAAGTTCTGCCTATTCGGCACGACATATATATATATACATGTATATATATATATATATATATATATATATATATATATATATATATATATATATATATATATATATATATATATATATATATATATATATATAGATAGGGAGGTACCACCTCTGTAGCTGGAATGGGGACCCTCATCCTCAGAGAAGACAATAAACGTACCTCAGGGAAAACTCAAGGTTCTCCCCGGAGCTGTTTGAATATATATATATATATATATATTGCATATATATATATATATATATATATATATATATATATATATATATATATATATATATATATATATATATATATATATATATATACATATATATATATGTGTATATGTCGTGCGATCTTGGCTTAAATAGCAACGCTCATCTTGCCATGTAGGACAAGTGAAAATTTGTGTATGCAATAATTTCGCAAAAATCTTTCTGAACCTAACGAAAATAATATATTTCACTGTGTTTGTTTAGTATTAAATTATTGTAAATAAATCTAAAATATATTTAGTTGGGTTAGGATAAAATAAATTGTTTTTGTTATAATAAGGTTAGGTAAGTTTTCTAAGTTCCTTTTGTAGCAAAATTATAAATTTTTACATCAACATTAATGAAAAAAATATATCTTTAAACGTATAAAAGAAAATTTTAGAAAGGACTTAATTTTAAATGAGTTCTTGCTAATTGACCAGTTTTACATATTCGGCACGACATATATATATATATATATATATATATATATATATATATATATATATATATATATATATATATATATATATATATATATATATATATATATATATATCTTGACTCCCTCTCTATAGATTATTTAAGGCACGTATATGTCTCTTGCAGTTCATGATGATGAACAATGAGCTTCACAAGTATGGACATGGGGCAGAGTTAATGGTATGCTGTCAGTAGCCGTGCCGAAGTCAAGTAGGGTTAGGTTTATACCAGAATTTTTTGAAACTCTTGAGACTTCGGTATTTCACTCATTTCCTTACTGTCGTCCGTGTAAGTTCCATCTTGTTTCAGAAAGGACTTGATACTGGATATGTTTTTTTTCCGTGGATTGTTATGCAAATGAGAATAACAGTTCTGTGAGCCAAATTTCATATGCAGGTATAGTTCCACACCACTTGTCTGCCATTATTTCAAGAATAGATGGTGATCCAGTCAGGGTTGTTGGCTAAATTACAGTGATGGCGAATTACTAGGGATTGTGAGTCTAAGCCGGGCACTCAGCCATAAGGAAACTCCTCTTATGGATGTTGTTGACTTTATTGTGTCTTGTATGCCAGCCCTTAAAACTTCCACAGTGTAGACAATGCAGACCATATTGGTCAGCTTCAACCTTGCCGTGATATAAAAAAAAAAATAGTATAAATAGTGATATAACAATGTAGAGCGTAATACAGAACGTCCGTGGGTCGTGATGTGTGCCCCTTGCCTAAAAGGGAAGTGTTAAGATTAAGTCTCCAGTGTGATGAACGCTGACATCTGTGTGATGAGAGATCTCCATGTTGGACATGGTGGCCGCGAGCATTTCCATATAGAACTTTTCAGTAATGGGGCTGTCGCAACTGTGCTCTTTGTAGCCAAAGTCGCACCTGCTATTGGTGCCAAATCCAAGACAGTCTCCCAAGGTACAGATACCAGCACATGTGTAAATATCTAGGTATGTACCATCAGATATATGCACTGGTCGACATATGTGCAAGCAGAAATGCAAATTTTCCCACGTACGTAAAGTTGTCGCAAGGAAGTGCAGTTGACAGGGAACATATCGAACAAACTGCAAGGTTTGTTCAAAACAATATTACCCAGACTTGTCGGGATAGTTGGGTGGTTTATGGGATTTAAAGCCTTACACGAGGGGGTATTCGGTAACCACATCCCAAGAATACTTTAAACCCTAAAATGATAGAATAAACCCTGAGAGAGATACACCCCTCGTTAAGTTATATCATCTGTTACTCAGCAACTATCTTTATGTAATCTCACATATTTTACTATGTAAATTTTTTCACTCTTCAAAAATCAAATTCATGTTTTGTATAATATTTTTTGATGGCTAAATCACATCCCTTCACTTCCCAATCTCCAAAAAAAAAGAGAGCAAATTTAGTTATTCATAGTGCAGAGGCCAGAGAAAGGGCGGTGGACCGGCTCCTGGGTCACTACCACAGAACAGAAGTTACATCAAACTGTTTTGTGACCAGAAACTTTGTGTTCGCAGAGGTAAGTATGGCCTACACACCTGATATTTTCATGTGTGTGTAATGTTCAATGTGAGGCTGTCACTGTATCCATGAACACGATCATAGAAAGATGGAAACAGAAAAACTCACTCTGGAATAGACACATACAAAAACTCTCTCTCTCTCTCTCTCTCTCTCTCTCTCTCTCTCTCTCTCTCTCTCTCTCTCTCTCTCTCTCTCTCTCTCTCTCTCTCTCTCGTAAATTCAAAGGTAAAGAAAACATTTTAGTTTCATACCATCTTGCTCAGAATGCCTTCAGCTTCTGCCATCAAACTTGTGCTGAAATTAAACCTAATTGAAATTCAGCAAGAAGAAGCCCTGAAACTAAAGCCGGAGGATTCTATTTGACTTATTCATATGAAGCTTTAAACCCGTGTGAATCACTCACACGGTGGAAGCTCGAGCCTCCGTCTGGCTCTCCTAATTATCAGTGTTGAATTTTGATCAGAAAAGCATTCGTGCGTGATACTATGAGGAGAATCACAAGCCCTTGCTATTTGTTGTAACCAATTTTTGTGGTAAAATACTTTAGTGTTAAAAGTTTTGTGAAAGAAATGGTTTTGTGGGAGCAATGGTTTTGTGGGAGCAATGGTTTTGTGGGAGCAATGGTTTTGCGAATTTAATTATTTTGAGCAATGGTTCCTTGGGAATAATTTGTTTATTTTTTTTTTCTTTTGCCTCTCTTAATGTTTTACGACACTTGAATGAACCTGTGACACCGATTCTGACTCCTTGTTCATTATCGATTGTATGTTCTCAGTGAAGGAACTTGACCTATCAACATGACTCTAACAACCTGACTCTTACAACCTGACTCTAACAACATGATTCTAACAGCATGCTCATCGGAGACTCCAGATACCTGTAGTATACCTGAAGGGTGTTTCGGGGATCAACGCCCCCTCGGACCTGTCCATGACCAGGCCTCAGCGAAGGGAAAATTAATATATAATTCTTATTGGTTTCAGCACACTGAATTAATCCTACACGACAGAGCTGATAAATTAGCGAAATAAGAAAACTGAAAGAACGTGTTGAAAATAACCTTGATAAATGTGAGTCAAACTTCAGGAAAAATATTACGAGGGAAGAAAAAAATAATTTAAATGTCGTAGGAATGCAGTTAGAAACCTGAGCTGATCAACAGCTCGCATTGATGCGATAATAATAATAATAATAATAATAATAATAATAATAATAATAATAATAATAATAATAATAATAATAATAATAATATCTTTACTTATTACAAGTACATGTATTTGGAATATAGGCCTAGCTGACATTAATGATATAATAGTATACAGAAAGCCCCTTGTTATGATGAGTATTTCAGGGAAATTAGGTCAGTGTCCCAGGATGCGACCCACACCAGTCGACTAGCACCCAGGTACCCATTTACAGATGGGTGAACATAGACAACAGGTGTAAAGAAACACGCCCAATGTTTCTACCCTGGCTGGGAATCGAACCCGAACCTCGCCGTCAGAAGCGAGTACTTGGGCCACCAGAGCCTTAACGTGAATAAATATTTACGTAGTCACCTTCTTTGTAAACTGACTGATGATATAATAGCCAGGCAGAGGCTTGGTTGCTAGTACTTTTGGCAGTTTGGTATACACACAGATGACCAACTTAAATGCAAAGTATTTGATCAGTCTTATGATCACTTTCTTAAACATTATATGCTTGATTGTCAAAGTATCTTGTTAGTAAAAACAAGATACCAGACATACTATACAAATACCCTAAATTTGCCAGCAACAGGCAAGACTCCCTCCATCAACTCCTCCACTCCACCTCCATCATGGCTCTAGAACAAACGATGCAACATTAACACAATGAAAAGCAGGGGTGTCACTAGCACGTTAAGAGACCATACAATAAGTGTCAGGGGCCCGAGACTGTTCAACTGCCTCCCAGCACACATAAGGGGGATTACCAACAGACCCCTGGCAGTCTTCAAGCTGGCACTGGACAAGCACCTAAAGTCGGTTCCTGATCAGCCGGGCTGTGGCTCATACGTTGGTTTGCGTGCAGCCAGCAGCAACAGCCTGGTTAATCAGGCTCTGATCCACCAGGAGGCCTGGTCACAGACCGGGCCGCGGGGGCGTTGACCCCCGGAACTCTCTCCAGGTAAACTCCAGGTAAGCTAAGATATACTATTGCTAGCCCCTTTTGGGGCCTAGTTCCTAGGCCTTTTGTGTATCCATAAGCTCTTGTTCTATGCTCCATAGGATGGATATGGAGTGCACAATAAACTAGCCACTTCAGCTGCAAAATCGGATCCATATATTTAATGAAGGAAGATAAACGTTAAATTCAAAATCCTGTTTTTTACTATATACAATAAATTTTAATGTTTCAGAGACAACATATAATAACAAATGTTTGGTACCAAGAAATATTAACATTTTATTATTATTATTATTATTATTATTATTATTATTATTATTATTATTATTATTATTATATTATTATTATTATTATTATTATTATTATTATTATTATTATTATTATTATTATTATTATTATTATTATTATTATTATGTGTGAAGCGTAAAAAAACGTGCGAGTCAGTGAGGTCAAGGAGAGATGCAGGCTCGATCCTCAGTTCACTTTTACCTTGAAAGAAACTCTCCAGTTCTCCCGTTTCTGAATCATAAAAAAATCTGACATTTTTTCACGTTTCTCTTCAGATTTAGGCATCAATTGGAGCAATTTTCACGCCTGTCCCGAAACACTGATTTAGCAAGGACGGGGAGTGAAAATAACGGGACATTCTCAGCCAGATCACACACCTCCGTAGCCTCGTGTTTCTTTCACCCCCACCACCACCCACACTGCCACCAAAAAACACACCACCACCCACACTGCCACCAAAAAAACACAGCACCACCCACACTACCACCAAAAAACACACCACCACCCACACTGCCACCAAAAAAACACACCACCACCCACACTGCCTCCAAAAAAACACACCACCACCCACACTGCCACCAAAAAAACACACCACCACCCACACTGCCACCAAAAAACACACCACCACCCACACTGCCACCAAAAAAACACACCACCACCCACACTGCCACCAAAAAAACACACCACCACCCACACTGCCACCAAAAAAACACACCACCACCGACACTGCCACCAAAAAACACACCACCACCCACACTGCCACCAAAAAACACACCACCACCCACACTGCCACCAAAAAACACACCACCACCCACACTGCCACCAAAAAACACACCACCACCCACACTGCCACCAAAAAACACACCACCACCCACACTGCCACCAAAAAACACACCACCACACACACTGCCACAAAAAAAACACACCACCACCCACACTGACACCAAAAACACACCACCACCCACACTGCCACCAAAAAAACACACCACCACCCACACTGCCACCAAAAAAACACACCACCACCCACACTGCCACCAAAAAAAAAACCACCGACACTGCACCAAAAACCACCCCACCCACACTGCCACCAAAAAAAACCACCACCCACACTGCCACCAAAAAACACACCACCACCCACACTGCCACCAAAAAACACACCACCACCCACACTGCCACCAAAAAAACCACCCACCACCCACACTGCCACCAAAAAAAACACTCCACCACCGAC
>NC_091304.1:5051712-5059212 GCF_038502225.1 Cherax quadricarinatus | reverse complement strand
TGCGTGTTGTCATGTTCCCCTTTGTGTGTTGTCATGTACCCCTTTGTGTGCTGTCATGTACTCCTCTGCGTGTTGTCATGTTCCCCTTTGTGTGCTGTCATGTACCCCTCTGCGTGTTGTCATGCAACACTTTGTGTGTTGTCATGTACCCCACACACTCACACATACACACACACACACACACACACACACACACACACACACACACACACACACACACACACACACACACACACACTCTCTCTCTCTCTCTCTCTCTCTCTCACACACACACACACAAACCTTTCATCTCTGTTGTTCTTTGTCCTTCCGTTGTTATGGTGAAGAATTATCTAGTTAATTAAGTATTTTCTGCAACTGAATACTCTCTTTGTCTTAAAGTTACGTATTAGACACAGTGGAGGCAATTATTTGTTTTAGGAAAGCAAATAAAATCGTATTTGGCTTTGTCCCAAATGGCGGAAAATTATGTAGGAGTCATATATACATTAATAAATGATCTGAAAATAGCGAATGGGAAACACCTCGATGTTCCTCACAACTCTTCAGCTTCGCAGATAACTGTGTTCTCAATAAGGTATTTATTTTTTTTTAACTACGAAGGATGTTACTGTAGTGTCTATAGAAAAAGAGATGATAGTGTCTTCAACACAAAATATAGTCATGTTATCATTATCAACATCATGGTAGGTGACGTGTCTACGTGAAAGATGATTTATTTATTGTAGCCAGTCAAGCAACGGGTCAACGTACCAGGATCACAGTCTGTTCACTTTTTCTAGATGTCAAACTTCTAGTCATCAGAAATACTTCCTCGTCCCTTTGAGTTGCAGGAATGGAAGTCAACAAAGTCTTTTTAAACTCCCAGCCCAGTAGGTCCTCACGAGATAATAACCTTAAACCTGTTCCTCATAGCAAAGGGTCACGCGATTGCCTGAGCAAGTCAGGGTTACTAATTTTCTGCAATCTTCCAAGCCTAAGAATCATTTAAGAAAATAGACGAACTCGTGTGTGTGTTGTGTTATATTTCAAAGTCTTTTCTCACCCGCATTTTGATAATGGTCGTGAACGAACCGAAACGTCTTCGAGAGCTTCTCCAGATTTTAGGTTGGTTATATATTGTTCTGTCCACGGTATTTTCACTTGTATTCTTCATTTTGAAAGTCTTCATATTAATGCAAAAATACTAAACACGGCAACATATGAAGGAAACAAAATTCAAACATTCAGTTGTAAAGAAAGTCACTTCCACATTCAGTAAATCTCAGCGAGTTCTGTATCCGGACGCTGCTAAACGTGAGCATTTTTTTCCAGAGCTTCGGAACTTATGGGCACTCACAATCCAGTCTATAGAACCAAAGGTAAATTTCAGACCTACTCACGAGATTCCAGAGCTGACAGAGTTTCAGGTCAATCATGTTCTTCACTGTTTCGATTCACTAATCCTTCAGGTTTTTCTGGCGAATATCAGTTAACCATAAAAAAAATATTGAATGTATTTTAAGCTAATGTTTCTTTCAGGAACCACAAAGTTCTCTGCCCTCTTTGTTTTTTGAAGTTACGCCTCACTGCCATTCCAGTTTTTCCAGCGACTGATAAACATAAGAAAATCAATAATTTCAAATTCTCTAGTGAATTCCAGACACTAGCTGATTTTCAGAGACGGTGAGGACTAGAGTCCTAATAGAATATGAACGAAGTAGAACACAAACACTGCCACAGCTTTTCCAGAAGTAAAGAATGTAGGTAAAGCTAAAAAAAATAATTGCGTCAATGAATTCGAGACCTCTAGTGTCTTTTGGGATCACCGATACGTTACGTGTCTCGGAGCAAACTGACGCTCTGACCCTCCCTCCAGCCATCGAGTTCGTGGTGAACGAGAACCTCTGGAAGTTAGCTGCTAACGCATACCGAGTGCTAGAGCCACCTCCGTCGTCCAGGTTACGTGACACACTGACATTCTGCCAACATCAGCTCTTTGAAGACTCGTGCGTTGCCTTCAAGAGCTCAGACCTCCATGAGGTGTCGACGACCCTCACACCTTGCCCCTCCTTCATCAGCCCCCTCCCACCCCTCACCGGCACCCTCACCCGTCCCCAACCCTGCCTACCATACCCAGGCCCCTCACCCACTCCCCCTCCCTCACCTTCCAGAGATCGACCTCGCTTTCGCGACCTCGAAGTCTGAAAGTGACGCTACTGGAAAACTTGAGTCCCTGCTTGGTTCAGAAACGCACTTAATTGTCGGAACTATTTGGCCCAATAATCGTAAAGTACAACGAACAACGCGAAAGCACTGCTCGTTTATGGTATCCGAACAAGGTTTTGTTACAGTTAATAGGCAACTGAGTAAGACCTGCTTTGAGACGAATAAATTTTTTCCTCCTGCGTCAATTGAAGCTAGTGCCAAGCAACAACCACCCATGTGCCATAAGTGGATAAAGATGAACTTCCTCACTCCTCTCAACTGTTCCCATTTTCTTTAAAATGGAGGGAAACGGGGGGGGGGGGAGGGAGGATGGCTGGGGGACCTGAAAGACGAGTTTATTCTATAAACCTGCAGCAAATGACCTCAACGTGACTTGTATTACAGCTCAGTCTCCCTCTCAAAGGATGAGAGAGAAAGCTGGAACGAGACTTTTTACGAACGAGTATAATGGCCCTTGTGGCCAGAATGGCGTTATGTAGTGGGGTGTGGCCATGTGGAGTAGGAAGGTGTGGCCATGGGGAGTAGGAGGGTGTGGCCATGGGAAATAAGAGGGGGTGGCCACTGTGGAACAGGAGGGAATATAACGGTGGGAAGTAAGTTGGACTGAGGCCATGGGAAGTAACATGGTGTGTTCCCATAGGAAGGAAAGGTGTGGTCATCGGGGAGAGGGGGAGCAGCAGGGAAAGGTGTTCTCCAGGAAAACACTAGAAGATGTGGGAAGAGTGGTTATATATATTTTTTTATTAAGCAAACTGGGTACTTCAGCAGTGTGCAGCTACTCCACAATAATCTAATTAGCTAGCAGAAACAATAGGCCAGCTGTGTTTCCCTTTCATTTTCCACCACACAGGATGGGTTCCATACATCAGGAGATGAAATCTGTCGACCTGAACTGGGAGATACCAGAAGGATATCGACAATTATTCCAGCAGCTACGGTAGCTTCAAAGGTCTACTTCCACCTGAGTTGGAGTTGCGACCACTTACACTCTCTCAGAACACATGGGTAAATGGGTTTCATGAAGATATCATCATCACAGAGTGAGGCAAGAAACATACATACATCTTTAAACATGCGCACATCGAGTTGAAATTCAGTGAAGCCAAAATTCCACCAGACCCAGGCTGAACGAACATGGAAAAACACAACTATCGGTAAGGTACATCGATTCAAGTTAGGTTGGTACAGGCCTGATGACACAAGACAACTCCCTGGGAACCAATAATCCGGGATGACCCAGGAGAGTTAGTTAATAATCCAGGATAACCAAGAAATGCCAAGAAATGGAGCATATTTCATATGGGGTCTTGAAGCCCTATTCGCCAGAGTGTGAGGCAACACAATAGTTGACGGCTTCTACTGGATTAGCAGAAGCCGGAGATGTTAGAAGACTTGCCCATACGTCCCCTCTCGCCCAAGGTTCTCCCTGGATATTCGGTCATGAGCAGAAAGCGTTACCTTTGCGTTGTGAGATAAGGAGTTTTGTCTTCTACAAATAAGAGTAAAGAAGTTGGTATGTTGTAGAGGTAAAGGGAAAGAAATTAAAGTCTTTAAGGGTAAGTGTCTCCTAGGAATAAGGGAGAGAAATTGGTGCCTTCCAGGGTTTGCCCCTAGAAGAAAATTGGTGTCATCCAGAGGCAAAGGGAAAGAAATTAGTGTCTTCCAGGGGTAAAAGGAAAGATGTCCTCCAGGGAAGAAATTAGTGTCTTGCAAGGGTAAAGGAAAAAACTTAGTATCTTCCAGGGCCAAAAGGAAAGAAAATAATGTCCAGAAGCAAAGGCAAAGAAATTAGTGTATTCCATGAGTAATGGGAAAAGAATCAGTGTGTTCCAGGGGTAAGAGCGAAGGAGCTAGTCTCTTCAAAGGTAAAAGGGATAGGGTGACGTAATCCAGAATTAAAACTTAAAGTGCTGCATTATCCAGGGATTATCAACTGTCACGATACAAGACAGGAACGAGTGAGACAATATATGCGTGTGATATAAAAATGAGTCTCACAGGAAGGTGTCCGGAATATGAGGTGTTGAAGGACGTGGCCGCCCCACTGACACATGGGCGGGGTTCCAACCTGCAACCCTTGTGTCACGTTACTAAAACTAGACACGGAAGCACTTGAGTACATACCAATGACCATTAAATCTGACTTGGACAAGGACGCCCTCTGAGCTTTTCTTTAATATATATATTTATTACGGTTTTTTTTAAAGACGTGCACTACATTTAATATTAGGTGTGTTAGTTTTCGTCATCAGTCCCCTTCTCTCTCTCTCTCTCTCTCTCTCTCTCTCTCTCTCTCTCTCTCTCTCTCTCTCTCTCTCTCTCTCTCTCTCTCTCTCTCTCTCTCTCTCTCTCTCTCTCTCTCTCTCTCTCTCTCTCTCACTCTCTCTCTCCGTTTTCTCCCCCTTCACTGAAAAGTCAGCAGATGCCTGTGTAACAGAAATCTTTGTCAGGATTCTCACATAACATAAAGTGTGGCCGGGTGGCCGCCTGCAGGGTGATGGGCCACCACTTTCAACGTTGCCACCTGCAGGGGAACCCCATGAAGCGTGGCCACCTCTGGGATGCCTTATGTAACTTGGCCACCTGTCGGGAAACCATCTGAAGCACAGCCCCCACAACGCGGGGCCAACAGCCACAAGTTTGTCGTCCCCCAGACGATATTTCTGAGGGATCGGCTTTGCTTTCATGATCCACCTCAGTAACGACAGGCAAAGCACGACACCCGAGGCTGAGAGATCCGGTTGGGCCCAGATATTAACCGATATGGATGGGACCGGTACCCGATCAACGGAATCCGCTTTGGTTTTTTTAAAGGCGTAGAGAGAGAGAGAGAGAGAGAGAGAGAGAGAGAGAGAGAGAGATAAAAGGGACTGGTAACCGATTAAGGTAAGGGGTATATTTACATTACCGTTGTGAGGCCAAGTATAATATTACTGCTGTAGGACCAAGTTTAACATTATTGTTGTGAGGCCAAGCTTAACATTGCTGTTGTGGAGCCAAGTTTAACATTACTGTTGTGGGGCCAATTTTAACATTACTGCTGTGAGGATAAGCTTAACATAACTGTTGTGGGGCCGCATAACATCTACCCTCCCTCCTTCCCTCCCTCCCTCCCTCCCCCGTAACTCCCTTCCTTCCTCCCCTCTCTCTTTCTCCATCACACCCTTCCTACCTTCTCATTTATCATATCCCTTCCTCTGTCTCCACTAACCTCTAACTCCTCACCTTCATCTCTTCGTCTCTCCATCACTATCTCTTCCCTCTTCTCACCTGACCTCTCACTCATCTCTCTTTCTCTCTACCTCTTTTTTCTCTCTCCTCGCCCACTTTTTCTGACCCCCACACATCTCTAAAAATTGTCACAGGTATTCTCCGGTGTCTCGCCAAGATCGTCTATCTGACTGAGAGACAGGACTGGAGAGTCGTGTCGGAGACTCACGATAAAACTTCTTCCTTTTATTTCAGTCAGTCGTTGTTTGCTAAAACCTGACATTCACCTCTCACTCTTAGGCAAGTTTCTTATTATGTTTAGTGGAGCGTGGGGAGTCGTGAGATCTGAGGGGTTTGACGTGCTGTTGGAGTGTGATTATGGAAATACAAGTGTTGAGTGTGTACTCACCTAATTGTGGTTGCAGGAGTCGAGACTGGTAACCGATGTGTGTGTGTGTGTGTGTGTGTGTGTGTGTGTGTGTGTGTGTGTGTGTGTGTGTGTGTGTGTGTGTGTGTGTGTGTGTGTGTGTGTGTGTGTGTGTGAGTGTGTGTGTGTGTGTGTGTGTGTGTGTAGTGAGTGTGTGTGTGTGTGTAGTGTGTGTGTGTGTCTGAGCACCTGATGTGTGGTTGCATGTTGTTGTGTGTGTTGTGTGTGTGTGTGTGTGTGTGTGTGTGTGTGTGTGTGTGTGTGTGTGGGGTCGTGTGTGAGTGTGTGTGTGTGTGTGTGTGTGTGTGTGTGTGTGGGTGTGTTAGCTCACTCCCAATTGTGGTTGCCCCAGGGGTAGAGACTCAGCTCCTGGCCCCTTGCTTCACTGATCACTACTAGGTCCTCTCGCTCCCATGCTTCCAGCTGTATCAAATACCTCGTTCTTAAAACTATGTATGGTTCCTGCCTCACTACTTCACTTGCTAGGCTATTCCACTTGCCTGACAACTCTACGACTGAAGAAATACTTCCTAACGTCCCTCTGACTCATCAGAGTCTTCAGCTTCCAGTTGTGGCCACTTGTCCCTGTGTCCCCTCCCCTCTGGAACAATCTATCCTCTCTGTCCACCTTGTCTATTCCCCGCAGTATCTTGTATGTCGTTATCATGTCTCCCCTGACCCTTCCTGTCCTCCAGCGTCGTCAGGTCCGATTTCTAATCAACCTTTCTTCATACGGACATTCCCCTTGAGCTCTGGGACTAGCCTTGTTGCAAACCTTTGTACTTTCTCTAACTTCTTGACGTGCTTGACCAGGTGTGGGTTCCAGACTGGTGCTGCATACTCCAGTATGGGTCCTAACATACACAGTGTACAGTGTCTTGAACGATTCCTTATTAAGGTATCGGAACGCTATTCTCAGGTTTGCCAGGCGCCCGTATGCTGCAGCAGTTATCTTTGGATTGATGTGTGCCTTCCGGAGACATGCTCTGTTATACTCACCCCAAGTCTTTCTCCTGAGTGAGGTCTTTGCAGTCTTTGGCCACCTAGCCTATACTCTGTCTGTGGTCTTCTTTGTCCCTTCCCCAAATCTTCATGACTTTGCATTTGGCTAGGATTGAAATTCGAGAAGCCAGTTTACTGGAACCACATGTCCAGCCTGTCCAGGTCTCTTTGCAGTCCTTGCCTCATCCTCATCAGATTTAATTCTCTCATTCAACATATCATCTGCTAACAGGGACACTTCAGAGTCTATTCCTTCCATCATGTCGTTCATACAGTATATCAAAAATAGCACTGGTCCTAGAACTGACCCTGTGGGACCCAGCTCGTCACAGGCGCCCACTGTGATACCTCTTCACGTACCATGACTCGTTGCTGCCTCCCTGTCAGGTATTCCCTGATCCATTGCAGTGCCCTCCCTGTTACATGCGCCTGATCCTCCAGCTTCTGCACTAATCTCTTGTGGGGAACTGTGTCAAAGGCCTTCCTGCAGTCTAGAAAACGCAATCTACCCAACCCTCTCTCTCGTGTCTTACTTCTGTTACCTTGTCATAAAACTCCAGGAGGTTTGTGATACAAGATTTGCCTTCCATGAACCCATGCTGGTTTTCATTTATAATCTTGTTCCTTTCCAGGTGTTCGACCACTCTCCTCCT
>NC_091304.1:5041712-5044212 GCF_038502225.1 Cherax quadricarinatus | reverse complement strand
ACTGCAAGAAACCATTCTCACGGGCCCTAAGTATAAAATGGAGAAGGATCACAGACACAGGCGAGACTCCGCAGTCACTGAAAACAATGGATATAGCCCCACTCCAAAAAGGTGGCAACAAAGCAATAGCTAAGAACTACAGACAAATAGCTTTAACGTCCCATATCATAAAAATCTTTGATAGAGTTCTAAGAAGCAGGAGTCCAAACCACTTTGACTCTCAACAACTGCACAATCCAGGGTAACATGGGTTCAGAGCAGGTCGCTCCTGCTTCTCGCAACTACTGGACCACTATGAGGCACTGGAAAACAAACAGAATACAGATGTAGTATACACAAATTTTGCAAAAGCCTTTGACAAGTGAGATCATGGTGTAATAGCGCACAAAATACGTGCTAAAGGAATAACTGGCAAAGTAGGCAAATGGATCTTCAACTTTTTAACCAATCGAACACAAAGAGTTGTGGTAAACAGTTAAATCGGAAGCTGCCGTAGTGAAGAGCTCTGTTTCACAAGACACAGTACTCGCTCCCATCCAGTTCCTCATCCTCATATCAGTCATAGACAGAGATGTAAACCGTAGCACCGTGTTATCCTTTGGAGACGATATTAGGATCTGCATGAGAGTGTCATCCATTGAGGACACGGCAAATCTCCAAGAAGATATAAACCAAGTTTTCCAGTGGGCAACGGAGAACAATATGATGTTCAATGAAGACAAATTTCAACTACTCCGTTATGGAAAACTGGAGGAAATAATACCTTGAACTGAGTATACTACAAACCGTAATCACACAGTAGAGCGGAATAGTAATGTGAAGGACCTGGGAGTGGTAATGTCTGAGGATCTCACCTTCAAGGATCACAACAATGCCACTATCACATCTGCGAGGAAACTGATAGGATGGATAATGAGAACATTCAAGACAAGAGATGCTAAGCCAATGATGATCCTCTTTAAATCACTTGTTCTCTCTAGGCTGGAATACTGCTGTACATTAAGGTGAAATCGCAGATCTAGAGATTGTACAGAGAACCTTTACTGCATATATCAGTTCCATCAAACACCTTAGCTACTGGGAACGCTTGGGAGCATTTGACTTGTACTCACTGAAGCGCAGGCAAAAGAGATACATCATAATCTACACCTGGAAGATCCTGAAGGGGCTGGTCCCTAATCTGCACACAGAAATCACTCTCTACGAAAGCAAAAGACTTGGAAGGCGATACAACATACCCCCAGTGAAAAGAAGGGGCGTCATTAGTACACTAAGAGAAAACACAATAAGTTTTCGGGGCCCAAGTCTGCTCAACAGCCTCCCACCAGCCATAAGGGGAATTACCAATAGACTCCTGATTGTCTTCAAAAGCCTGATTGATCAGGCCTTGATCCACCAGGAGGCCTGGTCATGGCCCGGTACGCTGGGGCGTTGATTCCCGGAATACCCTCCAGGTAGATTCCAAGTAGGCAGCTGTATATAATTCTACAATCTTCTCATTATGTCTTTGTATTGATAAAGCCACTGGATGACGAAAAGTCTACAAATGAAGATACCCAGATGTTGCACATGCGTCTAATTCTTTACTTATTTAAATAGGGTTTCCCAGTGAAAACTCAGTGGAAAGTGATGTATATGGTGTCCAGTACCAATGGGTACTGGAGCACCAGTAAGTGATGTATATGGTGTCCAGTACCAATGGGTACTGGAGCACCAGTAAGTGATGTATATGGTGTCCAGTACCAATGGGTACCGGAGAACCAGTAAGTGATGTATATGGTGTCCAGTACCAATGAGTACTGGAACACCAGTTAGTGATGTATATGGTGTCCAGTACCAATGGATACTGGAACACCAGTATGTGATGTATATGGTGTCTAGTACCAATGGATACTGGAACACCAGTATGTGATGTATATGGCGTCCAGTACCAATGGGTATTGGAGCACCAGTAAGTGATGTATACGGTGTCCAGTACCATTGGGTACTGGAACACCATAAACTCAACGTAAGAGGTGTAGAAACTCTTGAATAAGCTTAATTCATCAAAAGTAATGGAATCTGACAAAGCGTCATCATGAATTCTGGAAGAGGGAGCAGACGCACCCATATAAGACAACAGAATAAATTCTTTAAAAAAAACAAGGGGGTCAATTGATGAGGGACAGGCGCAAGAAATCTGTAGAACAAAGAATGTAGTCCAAATAGGTAAGAAAGGAGACAGACAGAAAGCATTAATTTACAAGCTAATACTACTGACAAGCATACTATGTAAGATAATGGGAAAGATACCGAGAGTGTTGCATCACTGTAAGAAAACTGGGCTCTTAAACGACAATCAGATCTGCCTAGCATGGGCCAGCAGGCCTGCTGCAGTGCTCCTTTTTATGTTTATTTGTAGTAAGCTGGTAAATAGTAGTAGTAGTAGTAGTAGTAATGGTAGTATTAGTAGCAGTAAAAGCAGTAGTAGAGGAGTAGCAGAAATAGCCTTAGCAGAGAG
>NC_091304.1:5014212-5031712 GCF_038502225.1 Cherax quadricarinatus | reverse complement strand
GGAACCATACATACTTTTAAGACGAGGTTTGATAAAGCTCATGGAGCAGGGAGAGAGAGAACCTAGTAGCAACCGGTGAAGTGGCGGGGCCAGGAGCTATGACTCGACCCCTGCAGCACATACACGCACCCACACACACACACACACACACACACACACACACACACACACACACTCATCAGAGATGATGTGTGCGTGGGTGTGTGTGTATATGTGTGTGTATGTTTGATGTGTTCCAGGCTTCTGGAACCCAATGCACGCGACTGGAATAGTGCAGAGTGCGGCATAGTCTCTCATGCAGTTAAATAAGAGCCTTGCTGGACTGAAGTAGATCACAACAGGCATTTGCTAGTTATCACATAGAAACTAATATCATATTTTTTTCCCTTCAGTCTAAACGGGAAATTAGTTCACACGCAGCCCTGAAACAAACCCGAACGTCCCATTAAAGAAAACACCAGTTGTCAAGCCAAACTGAGGAGGCACACTCCTTTCATCTGGGAGAGACAAGTATCGTAAAATGCAAAAGCACATTAAGTCGAAGCCGCTTAAAAATTGCATTGTCAAATTAACAGCGCTGAAAGGTTGATGTCAATCAGATGATAAATTATCGAATGTAACCCAAAATTTAATTTTTTGTCTCAATTTGTTATATTAAAAAAAAACAAATAGGGACGTTACGCAGGTCAAACATAATCAGAGCTGTTGTGTAAGTGAGACTGATCCCGATTAAGAATTAAGTAAGAAAGTGAGTCAGTAGTATGTAAGTAAACCAGGAAACTTGTGTAGTGGGGAGTGAACCCATGGTGAGTGAGTCGTAATACTCCAGGCCAGTGCGTAAGCCACTGGGCCACCTGGCTGCTATAAGATTTATCCAACTAGGTATATTTCTATACATCACAGGGAGGAAAGGAAGGAAGTAAGCAAGGAATTAAGTAAGGAAAGAAGTAAGGAAGGAAGGAAAGCAGGAAGGAAGGAAGGAAAGAAGGAAGGAAGGAAATAAGGAAGGAAGGAAGGAAGGGAGGAAGGAAGGAAGGAAAAAAAGGAAGGAAGGAAGGAAGGAAGGAAGAAAGAAAGGAAGTTATGAAGGCAGTTAGGAACTAAGGAGGAAAGAAAGGAAGGAAGGAAGGAGAGAAGGAAGTAAGGAAGGAAGGAAGGAAGGAAGGAAGGAATTTTAATTTAGGTTTTGGGTACGTAGCATTCCAATTTTTTCAATGGTCTTTAGGTCACACACAAATTTCATTATGTACATTTAACCTCAGATGACTTAAAACAATTTGTTTAACAAAATTATTACAATAAAATCAATGCAAAGCTTTCTTTGAGAAAGACTCATCAGCGCTAAGAATTTCAAGCCGACCAGAGAATGAATTTTCTAGTTATTCTCAGACTCCCACATAATTAGCACGTACACGACCTAACGCTCCCCCCTCCCACACACACACACAAAAAGGTCACCCATTTCGTTAGGAGCATCAGTCATTAAATATTGATTCCATTGAAAATGGTTTGATTTTAATCATAGAGAAGCGCTAAACCTGTACGGGGTCACATAATGGTTGGGGAACGCAAAGCATTCAGATTCAATCCAAAAAAGAAGAGGACAAGCCTGTATAACTAGTTATGTCCGTCGTGTAGAGACTTGGGTATTTCTGGAGGGTGTCCCAGGGATAGACGCCCCCGCGCCCTGGTCCATGACCAGGCCTCATAAACACAGTCAAAACCATGAGGGAAAAACTGACCTCAAGAGTAAAACCTTTGGGTCCTGTATCGGAGACATTTTTCCCATTGATCTTTCACATAATTGTGCTGATTGTGAACCATTGTTAAAATTGATCTTCGTAAAAGTCTGCTTATAACGCTAAAATAGATGGAATAATATACTAACACCCAGATCCACACACTCTCCAGGAACACCAGACCCACACACTCTCCAGGAACACCAGACCCACACACGCTCCAGGAACACGAGACCCACACACGCTCCAGGAACACCAGACCCATACACGCTCCAGGAACACCAGACCCACATACGCTCCAGGGACACCAGACCCATACACGCTCCAGGAACACGAGACTCACACACGCTCCAGGAACACCAGACCCACACACGCTCCAGGAACACCAGACCCATACACGCTCCAGGAACACCAGACCCACATACGCTCCAGGAACACCAGACCCACACACGCTCCAGGAACACCAGACCCACACACGCTCCAGGAACACGAGACTCACACACGCTCCAGGAACACCAGACCCACACACGCTCCAGGAACACCAGACCCACACACGCTCCAGGAACACGAGACTCACACACGCTCCAGGAACACCAGACCCACACACGCTCCAGAAACACCAGACCCACACACGCTCCAGGAACACGAGACTCACACACGCTCCAGGAACACCAGACCCACACACGCTCCAGGAACACCAGACCTACACACGCTCCAGGAACACGAGACTCACACACGCTCCAGGAACACGAGACTCACACACGCTCCAGGAACACCAGACCCACACACGCTCCAGGAACACCAGACCTACACACGCTCCAGGAACACCAGACTCACACACGCTCCAGGAACACCAGACCCACATACGCTCCAGGGACACCAGACCCACATACGCTCCATGAACACCAGACCCACATACGCTCCAGGGACACCAGACCCACACACGCTCCAGGAACACCAGACCCACACACACGCTCCAGGAACACCAGACCCACACACACGCTCCAGGAACACCAGACCCACACACACGCTCCAGGAACACCAGACCCACACACACGCTCCAGGGACACAAGACCCACACACACGCTCCAGGAACACCAGACCCACACATACGCTCCAGGAACACCAGACCCACACACACGCTCCAGGAACACCAGACCCACACACACGCTCCAGGGACACCAGACCCACACACACGCTCCAGGAACACCAGACCCACACACACGCTCCAGGAACACCAGACCCACACACACGCTCCAGGAACACCAGACCCACACACACGCTCCAGGAACACCAGACCCACACACACGCTCCAGGAACACCAGACCCACACACACGCTCCAGGAACACCAGACCCACACACACGCTCCAGGAACACCAGACCCACACACACGCTCCAGGAACACCAGACACACACACACACGCTCCAGGAACACCAGACCCACACACACGCTCCAGGAACACCAGACCCACACACACGCTCCAGGAACACCAGACCCACACACACGCTCCAGGAACACCAGACACACACACACGCTCCAGGAACACCAGACCCACACACACACGCTCCAGGAACACCAGACCCACACACCCGCTCCAGGAACACCAGACCCACACACACGCTCCAGGAACACCAGACCCACACACACGCTCCAGGAACACCAGACCCACACACACACGCTCCAGGAACACCAGACACACACACACGCTCCAGGCACACCAGACCCACACACACCCTCCAGCAACACCCGACCCACACACACGCTCCAGGAACACCAGACACACACACGCTCCAGGAACACCAGACCCACACACACACTCCAGGAACACCAGACCCACACACACGCTCCAGGAACACCAGACCCACACACACGCTCCAGACCCACACACACGCTCCAGGAACACCAGACCCACACACACGCTCCAGGAACACCAGACCCACACACACGCTCCAGGAACACCAGACCCACACACACGCTCCAGGAACACCAGACCCACACACACGCTCCAGGAACTCCAGACCCACACACACGCTCCAGGAACACCAGACCCACACACACGCTCCAGGAACACCAGACCCACACACACGCTCCAGGAACACCAGACCCACACACACGCTCCAGGAACACCAGACACACACACACGCTCCAGGAACACCAGACCCACACACACGCTCCAGGAACACCAGACCCACACACACGCTCCAGGAACACCAGACCCACACACACACGCTCCAGGAACACCAGACCCACACACACGCTCCAGGAACACCAGACCCACACACACGCTCCAGGAACACCAGACCCACACACACGCTCCAGGAACACCAGACCCACACACACGCTCCAGGAACACCAGACACACACACACACGCTCCAGGAAGTAACTGCTGAAAGTAACAGTTTTTAGAAGTGATATTATGTTAAAATACTTTGATTCAATATTATGCTTCAGTATTACGATTGTGATATTTCACTTAGATTATTAGATTTTTTTACCCTTTGGTCAGTGGGCTTTTGACATAAAAGGATTTATATTACCTTCATATTATATAAAGAAGAATGACTAAGGTAATTCCAAGAAATAGAAACCTTTCATTTGAAGAGTGAATAAGAGAAGTAATTGAACATTCTCTCGAAGTGGATAGTTGATGACATGACTAAAGTGCATCATAATCATTTATTATTATTATTATTATTATTATTATTATTATTATTATTATTATTATTATTATTATTATTATTATTATTATTGTTATTATTATTATTATTATTATTATTATTATTATTATTATTAATTATTATTATTTCAATTTTTATTGATATTATTATTATTATTATTATTATTATTATTATTATTATTATTATTATTATTATTATTATGACCAATATGGGTCATACAGCGATAAGACTGAACTGAGGAAATGAATGAAGGAATTCAACAAATGCGATATAAAATTCTAACTCAAATAAAAGGCCTCATGTATCTTTTTTTTTTTTTTTGAATAGTGTTAAACTGAGTTACTATTTTTCGGAGCAGATTAAAAGAGCTGACATCATTGGCTAAAAGTCAGCGGGAGAGCCTGACTTGGCAGGTCCAGCGACCCAGTCAGTTCCAGAACCTGACGACCCAGTGACGCTTTTGTAGTTCATGTTAACCATAATATCCTCCCCCGGACTAGTTTTTGTGGGGAGTAGTGGGAGTGCCTGGGCGCCCAATTGAAGCAGGGAGGGAAATGGGGAGGGAGGACAGGAGAGGAGAAGGAAGGAGGGAAGGGGAGGGGATGAATGAAGGATAATTTTTTTTTTATATTTAAGCAAATATTGGATACATTAGCAACGTACTGCTACCCCCACTGTATATATTAATTACATAGTGGGAACAAACGCAGTTGTTATAATTTAACCTAGTGTAATGTTGATGAATAAACTTACTTACCTTCTCACTTAATTACTTATTTACATATTAATTCGTTTAGCAAATTAATTAATTACCTGTTATAGTTGACAGGAAGGGATTGGAAGGAGAGAAGGTGAGATGAGCAGGGAGGAGAGGACAAGAGGGGAGACAAGTTACTGGTACTCGGAGAGGACGACGGAGGTGGGGGAGGGACGGGAAGAGGACGGGATGGAAGAGAGGGGAAAGGAAGGAAGAAAAGAACGGTAGAACAAGATACACGAGGAGAAATAAACTGTAAGACTAAACTGAAGAATGAAGAATAGGGTTTCTAATCTAAAAAAGAAAACAAAAAGGGCACAATACCGTGATTGGAATAATACACAAATAACCCGCAGACAGGAGAGAGGAGCTTACCACAACGTTTCGGTCCGATTTGGCTATTTACAAAGTCATATTATGTGCTGATTATTTGTGTGACGCTAGTCTTGTTCAAGCTGTGTTTGTATTTATCTATGTCACTAATGATCAAATAAAGACAGGAGCGTCGGAACACAGAAGAGATGTACTGAATCCCTGCGTGTCAGGGTCACGCAGGGATTCAATACACTGGAATCAGATGAGGGAAGACAGGAGAGAGATCCTTCAGACAGCGTCCCAATAGGATGTTTCGCTCCCTTCTTTGCCAGAGCTCTGGTGATGAGGAGGGGGATGGAAGAAGGATGTTTAGAAAGATGGACACGGGATGAATAGGTATGGGGAGGATATGAGGAAGAGGAACAGGAGGAGGAGAAAGAAGAGGAGAAGGAAGATAAAAGCCAGTAGGTAGCTCTGACCGTAACCTAATGTGTGGTGATTCGAAAATCGGTGAAGCTGCTAGAAGCTTGATTTTTGCCATGCTTTTCCCACAGTGGAAATTTATTACCCACAGTGGGGCTTTATCACCCACAGTGGGGCTTTATCAAGTACCAGAAATGCTCATCACGAACGACAGATCCGCCTCAAAGATTAACTGATTAATTTCACTTTTTTTCTTTTCGCATTTATTTCGTTATTTGTATGTCTCTGCCTCACTCACTACCACAGTCAATCTCTCTCTCTCTCTCTCTCTCTCTCTCTCTCTCTCTCTCTCTCTCTCTCTCTCTCTCTCTCTCTCTCTCTCTCTCTCTCTCTCTCTCTCTCTCTCTCTCCCTCTCGACTCTCTCTCTACCCTTCAACTCGTAGCAGCTGAGTCATGTAGACAAGTAGAAAGTGCACTGGGTATACCTGTCTCAGGAAATATGTTGGGTCACACAAACTTTATACATGATCGATATACTAGTCCAGTTAAATCCACTGACTCATCATGTGCTGGTATATCAGCTCCAGAGTTCCTTCACAAATAAACTATATTCACGTCAAGGTAACCTTCGTGTAATTCCTGATGAATATGTGGGTCAGTATCTGCTTATCTCTGTACATAGGATATATATATATATATATATATATATATATATATATATATATATATATATATATATATATATATATATATATATATATATATATATATATATATATATATATATATATATATATATATATATATATATATATATATATATATATATATATATATATATATATATATATATATATATATATATATATATATATATATATATATACATATCGTGCCGAATATGTAAAATTGGTCAATTAGCAAGAACTCATTTAAAATTAAGTCCTTTCTGAAATTTTCTCTTATACGTTTAAAGATATATTTTTTCATTAATGTTAATGTAAAAAATTTTAATTTTACACCAGAAGAATCTTAGAAAACTTACCTAACCTTATTATAACAAGAGCAATTTATTTTAGCCTAACCCAACTAAATATATTTTAAATACGTTTACAGTAATTTAGTACTAAACAAACACAATCAAATATATTTTTTTCGTTAGGTTCTGAATGATTTTGGCGAAATTATTGCATACACAAATTTTCACTTGTCCTATATGGCAAGATGAGCGTTGCTATTTAAGCCAAGATGGCAAGTTCTGCCTATTCGGTACGACATATATATATATATATATATATATATATATATATATATATATATATATATATATATATATATATATATATATATATATATATATATATATATATATATATATATATATATATATATATATATATATACATATATATATATATATATATATATATATATATATATATATATATATATATATATATATATATATATATATATATATATATATATATATATATATATATATATGTATATGTCGTGCCGAATATGTAAAACTGGTCAATTAGCAAGAACTCATTTAAAATTAAGTCCTTTCTGAAATTTTCTCTTATATGTTTAAAGATATATTTTTTTCATTAATGTTAATGTAAAAAATTTTAATTTTGCACCAAAAGAATCTTAGAAAACTTACCTAACCTTATTTTAACAAGAGCAATTTATTTTAGCCTAACCCAACTAAATATATTTTAGATTTGTTTACAATAATTTAATACTAAACAAACACAGTGAAATATATTTTTTTCGTTAGGATCAGAATGATTTTGGCGAAATTATTGCATACACAAATTTTCACTTGTCCTATATGGCAAGATGATCGTTGCTATTTAAGCCAAGATCGCAAGTTCTGCCTATTCGGCACGACATATATATATCTGTTAAAACAGCTGTTGAATGAATGATGGTGAATGTGTTTTTTCCTGGTGGTGCAATAAAGAAAATGATGTGTGAATTTACTAATGGGAGTAGTAATGTCTGAGGATCTCACTTTCAAGGATCACAACAGTGCCACGATCGCACGTGCAAAGAAAATGATAGGATGGATAATGAGAACTTTCAAAACGAGAGATGCCAAGCCCATGATGATCCTTTTCAAATCACTTGTTCTCTCTAGGCTGGAATACTGCTGTACATTAACATCTCCATTCAAAGCAGGTGAAATCGCAGATCTAGAGAGTGTACAGAGATCCTTTACTGCACGTATAAGTTCTGTCAAGCACCTTAACTACTGGGAACGCTTGGAAGCACTTGACTTGTACTCGTTGGAACGCAGGAGGGAGAGATATATCATAATCTACACTTGGAAAATCTTGGAAGGAATGGTCCCAAATCTGCACACAGAAATCACTCCCTACGAAAGTAAAAGACTGGGGCAGGCGATGTAAAATGCCCCCAATAAAAAGTAGGGGCGCCATTGGTACACTAAGAGAAAACACCATAAGTCTCCGGGGCCCAAAACTGTTCAACAGCCTCCCATCAAACATTAGGGGAATTGCCAATAAACCCCTGGCTGCCTTCAAGAGAGAGCTGGACAGATACCTAAAGTCAGTGCCGGATCAGCCGGGCTGTGGCTCGTACGTTGGACTGCGTGCGGCCAGCAGTAACAGCCTAGTTGATCAGGCCCTGATCCATCGGGAGGCCTGGTCATGGACCGGGCCGCGGGGGCGTTGATCCCCGGAATAACCTCCAGGTAACCTCCAGGTATTTACTGTTAATACATTCACCTGTCTCTAGTTGCAGGAGCAGACTTATGCTCATGGTGTTGCACAGTGGTTGTAGCACACTGTACTTCCTCTTGGATCCCATTCCTGTGATTGTACCACACTGCACTTCCTGTAGAATCCCATTCCAGTGGTTGTAGCACACTTTACATCCTCTTGGATCCCATTCCAGTGATTGTAGCATATTGCACTTCCTCTTGGATCCCATTCCTGTGGTTGTACCACACTGCACTTCCTCTAGGATCCCATTCCAGTGATTGTAGCACACTGCACTTCCTCTTGGATCCCATTCCTGTGGTTTTACCACACTGCACTTCCTCTCGTATCCCATTCCAGTGGTTGTAGCACACTGTACTTCCTCTTGGATCCCATTCCAGTGGTCAGTCACTATATACGTACGTGAAAAAATATTTTAAATCATTCTTAGAGGAACTATTTGTGTTCTCTCTTCGTTTACCATTGTCGTCTCAACTTTTTCATGGGTTCGATACGTACAAAAGTGGCTTCCCATATATTATCTATTATGTCGGAAATGGTACTGACTAACAAATGGGACTGACTACCTCGAACATTATTTCTTCAAGGTTGATGGACTGATTGCACCATCTTTATTGCACTGCTACACCTGCCTCTGTATTTGACTGAAGAAGCTTACTGTGTAGGCGAAATGTTTCAACAATATAGATATCAATTTCCTTTTATTTGCAATATTTTTCTTCCGTTGTAGGCGTTTTATCTCTGTTTTATTTCTCTTACTCTGATTTACCTTCCTTTCGCAATACACTGTGTTAGTGTCTTTACCATCTCTCTCTCCTCCTCTCACTGGGTTATTCCTGCCGCCACTATATCTGAAAGTTCTCGTTAAGCATCTCGTAAGTTTCCCAGTCCTCTAATAACATGCTCATTTTTCCACTATAATCTACACTGTCCATAATTACAATCGTATTTGCTTTGTTTCGTAAGGTGAATCCAGGATCTTTCCTTAATTCATGGCATAACTTAGCAAATCTTTGAGGACAATTGTGTTGTAGAGGTGTGAGCTGTGTTCACACCCTTACAACAACAATTGTCCTCAAAGATTTGTTAACTTATACCTTTACTTAACCTTACGAAACAAAGCAAATATGATTGTAATTATGGACAGTGTAGATTATAGTGGAAAAATTTTTATAATAAATTACCAGTTTATAATAAATTACCAAAACAGAGGAAGTAGAAAACTAGAGAGAAAACGTGGATGTCAGTATTGCAGATACAAAAAAAATAAAGAATATAATAACGAAGACAATGAATTATCCTGATAAACTTTTCAGAGTTGAGTACTTTTTTTTTTTTTGTGATGGTGACGGGTTCATGATCCCTGTCTGAAACTTGGTTACCTCTCGTTCCGCAAAGGTTCTGCGTAACCCACAACGGGTTTAGCGCTCGCTCATGAGCATCATAATAACCCAGGTGTCTCGGAGCAGTGCTTACCGTCCTTGTGTCTGGTGACCTCTGACCTCTCACCCTTTGGTCCCCTCCTCAGACTATGCAAGTTCACTTTCACTTGATTGAACATTACACAAGCGCGCACTTACACACACACACATACACGCACACACACACACACACACACACACACACACACACACACACACACACACACACAGTTGAGGACTCAAATGAGTGAAACGAGTGTTAGGAAGTATTTCTTCAGTCACAGAGTTGTCAAGAAGTGGAATAGTCTGGAAAGTGGCGTAGTGGAGGTAGGAACCATACAGAATTTTAAGCCGAGGTATGATAAAGCTCATGGAGCAGGGAGAGGACCTAGTAGCGACCAGTGAAGAGGCGAGGCCAGGCGTTATGTCTCGACCCCTGCAACCATAAATAGGTGGGTACACACACACACACACATACACACACCATAAACACATTAGCGAAGAGGCGGGGCCAGGAGCTGCAACCACAAATAGGTGAATACACACATACACACACACACACACACACACACACACACACACACACACACACACACACACACACACACACACACACATACATACATACACACACACACACACACACAAGATATAGAGCTAAAGAACAGAAGGGGCATTGCATCAGGAGTAGGTAAACCAGCATCCAACGAGGAGACCAAAGCAAAGGAAGGAGTTAAGCCCTATGTTGAGGTCCTCTAAGGCCACAAGGAAATGTCGAGGAATGAAAGTGGAATGCTGTTGAACACAGGGATAGCGGATAGTGGGGGGGGTAGGAAAGGTGATAGGTGTCCCTGAAGAGGCACGACCAGGCCATCAGGAGATCCAGGACATGATAGAGGAAGCAATGGGACCCAGAGATGCGGAGGGAACAGCAATGGGAGGAGCGAAGGGAAAAGTCAGATTTTATTCATGGCCTTGAAGAGATCGAAGGGAAGACATGATCAAAGACGACTGAAAGAAAAAAAAAACTTAAAATTTAATCAAACAACTATGAGAGGAGGACATGAATGAGCTGATAAATTTTCAAAAAATACGGGAATACTCAAGGGGAAGAAATCGGCCAATCAAACTTATTTTCAAGGCAGAAACGGTGCAGAACAGGATTCTACAGCATGCACCACGGCTAAAAGAGAGGGTGTACCTAGATCGTGACAGAACGAGAACAGAACGACAACAACTGAGAGAGAGGATACAAAAACAAAAGGAGCAAGGAAGAGAAACGAGGCTAGAGTCAGGAGGGAACACCTAGAGTCGGAAGGAGCGGCAAGCGCAACCACTCACACAGTCAACTACAGAACACCACAACCAAACATGTCGCAAAACAAACCACATTTCACACTCATATACCCCACTCCACCCTACACAATAGACTCCCATAACACCCTGCCAGGCCTCCCACTCCCCCAGCCCCTACAAACTTCCCAGAATACTGTGTTGGAAAAAAAGCTGAAGCTGTGATACATGGTACACCAACGTGGATGGAATTATGAATAAGTAGGAGGAGTAGCATGAAAGAATCATTGAGGCATCACCAGACATCATAGCACTTACAGAAACCAGGCTCACAGGAATGATAACAGATGCCATCTTTCCAACTGGATATCAAATCCTGAGGAAAGATGGAGGGAATAGAGAGGGTGGAGGAGTTGCACTGCTCTTCGAAAACCAGTGGAGATTTGAGTAGTGAGAAGGAAGGGACAGAGGGGGAGCAAGGGGCAGGAACAGTTCACACTGCGGCTCCCAAGGTGATGATTGCAATGATATTTAGCCCATCACAGAACAGCAGGAGGCCGAGAGCAACAGAGCTATGGTTGATATACTAGCTGAGGTGGCAAGAAGGGCCCACACGGGCAGGGCAAAGTTACTAGTTGTGGATGACTTCAGTCATAAAGGAAATTGACTGGGAAAACCTGGAACCACATGGGGGACCAGAAACGTGGAGGGCTAAGATGATGGAGGGTGTGCTGGAAAACATCATGCATCAACATGTTAGGGGCACTACCTGAGTAGTTTGTACAATGAGGACATCACATATGAAAAGCCCCTTGGAGCTATTGATCACCTGGTCCTGAGCTTCGAATACGTAGTAGAGTTACATGTGGAGAGGGAAGCAGAAGGAGTAGGATGGAAGAAGCCAAACTACAAAAGGGGGGACTATATAGGCATGAGGAATTTCCTGCATGAGGTTCAGTGGGAAAGAGAACTAATGGGGAAATCAGTAAATGAAATGATGGATTACGTGGCAACAAAATGCAAGGGGCAGAGGAAAGGTTCGTTCTCAAGGGCAACAGAAATAATGAGAAGACGAGAACGAGCCCTTGGTTCACCCAGAGGTGTAGAGAGGCCAAAACTAAGTGAGCTAGAGAATGGAAAAAAATACAGAAGACAAAGGACCCAGGAAAATAAGGAGATTAGTCGAAGAGCCAGAAAAAATATGAATGGATATGGAGGGAGGCCCAGCGCCAATACATAAGCGACTTAGCATCGAAAACCAAGTCTGACCCGAAGCTGCTGTAAAGCCACATCAGGAGGAAAACAACAGTCAAAGACCAAGTAATCAGGCTGAGGAAGGAAGGAAAGAAGTTCACAGGAAACGACCGAAAAGTATGTGAAGAGCTCAACATTAAATTTCAGGAAGTGTTTTCAGTGGAGACAGATAGGACTTAGAAAAGATGGAATGGTAGGATACACCAACAAGTGTTGGACTACCTGAGGTGTAAAAGACAGCAAATGTAGTTCCAGTTTTAAAGAAAGGAGACGGACACGCAGTATTAAACTACAGACCAGTTTCACTGACATATATAGTATGCAAAGTCGTGCAGAAGATTATCAGGAGGAGAGCTGTTTCAGAGATGGGACACCAGGGGTCACAATTGGAAGTCAAAGACTCAGATGAATCACAAGGATGTCAGGAAGTATTTTTTAACTCATAGAATTGTTAGGAAGTAGAACAGTCTGGAGAGTGAGGTAGTGGAGACAGGGTCCATACATAGCTTTGAGAAGAGGTATTATAAAGCTCATGGAACAGGGAGAGTGGACCTAGTAGCCACCAGTGAAGAGGCAGGGTCAGGAGCTATGACTATACCCCTGTAACCATAATTAGGTCACAAACCTACTGGAGTTTTATGACAAGGTAACGGAAGTTAGACATGAGAGAGAGGGGTGGGTAGATTGCATTTTCCCCACTGCAAGAAGGCCTTCGACACAGTTTCTCACAAGAGATTAGTGCAAAAGCTAGAGGACCAGACACGCATAACGGGAAGGGCACTGCAATGGATCAAAGAATAACTGACAGGGAGGCAACAACGAGTCATAGTACGTGAGGAGGCAACAACGAGTCATGGTACGTGACGAGGTGTCAGAGTGGGCGCCTGTGACGAGGTTCCACAGGGGTCAGTCCATGGACCAGTGTTATATCTGTATACGTAAATGACATGACGGAAAGGATAGACTCAGAAGTGTCCTTGTTTGCAGATGATGTAAAGTTAATGAGAAGAATTAAATCGGATGAGGATCAGGCAGGACTACAAAGAGACCACGACAGGCTGCAAGCCTGGTCCAGCAACTGGCTACTCGAATTTAACCCTGCCAAATGCAAAGTCATGAAGATCGGGGAAGGGCAAAGAAGACCGCAGACAGAGTATAGGCTAGGTGGCCAAAGATTGCAAACCTCACTCAAGGAAAAGGATCTTGGGGTGAGTGTAATACTGAGCACATCTGAGGTGCATATCAACCAGATAGCTGCTGCAGCATATGAGCGCCTGGCAAACCTGAGAATAGCGTTCCGGACTCTGTACACCGTGTACGTCAGGCCCATACTGGAGTGTGCAGCACCAGTTTGGAGCCCACACCGTCTCAAGCACGTCAAGATATTTAGAAAGTGCAAAGGTTTGCTACAAGGCTAGTTCCAGAGCTAAGGGAAATGTCCTACGAAGAAAGATTAAGAGAACTCGGCCTGATGACACTGGAGGACAGGAGGGTTAAGGAAGACTTGATAACGACATTCAAAATATTGCGTGGAATTGACAAGGTGCATAGATACAGGAAGTTCCAGAAATGGGACACAGAAACAAAGGGTCACAGTAGGAAGTTGAAGACTTACATGAGTCAAAGGGATGTTAGGAAGTATTTCTTCAGTCACAGAGTTTTCAGGAAGTGGAATAGTCTGGAAAGTGACGTAGTGGAGGCCAGGAGCCAGGAGCTATGAATCGACCCCTGCAACCGCAAAAGGGGAGTACAAATAGGTGAGTACACACACTTGCACAAAATGGTTTCTTCCTTTATTGAGTTTAAAAGCTGACTGATAAAACACACGTGCAACACCTGCCAATCTTTGTTTAAAAAGCCGCAACACCAACCAGTGGCATTTGCAGTCCAGTACAGTGGTGTTATTACTGGAGACAAGTGGGAAGAAGTATAGACGAAAATTTAAGACGTTTGGTACATTAGCTTTGAGATATAGTGAATAGTATTGACGTAATAGTTTCCAGGCCATCACCTACACGAGGGTTAGTGCAAGTCTTCACCACCTGACAAGGAAACTTAAGTCTCAAAAATCTGGATTAAGGTAAATTCTTGGCGTATATACGCCTAGAGATACTCTGTGTTTTGTTTTCTGCAGAGGCTTCTTTGTGTCATACGGATACTGTTCTGTGCTCTGTTCTATGTTCACTGGACGTAGGAAATGTTCACTAGATGTACGAAATATTCACCAGATGTACGGAATATTCACTAGACGTACGAAATATTCACCAGACGTACGAGATGTTTCCCCGTCATATTACGTCCGTCCCTCGACAGTGGCAGCAGGACAGAAGACCGAGATTTACTGATGCTTTCCACCCACAACACATTTACTGAGTGTTCGTTCTCTGTGGTGAACAGAAATGGCAAAAGATGGGAGAGAGAGAGAGAGAGATATGGAGGGAGGTAAGGAATATAAAGAAAGAACAAGGTCGAGTAATAAGCTTTTATGCTGTGCATACAAGCGTCCCTCAACACCAGCATCCTTACCGACACGCCCACCTGAGCTGCCAAGATAAATCTCGAATTATTTTACGATGCTCATGAATATAAAACGTGGCGAAGACAGGAGGGAAAGATATGAAGGAAAAGAAGGGATGGGTAAGGAGAGCGAGAGGAAGCGAAGAAGTGAGAAGGAAGGAATAGAGAATGCAAACAAATGGGATCCGAAAAGAGGGGAAGGAGAAAATTTAAGAAAGGGATGGTAATTTGGATAAGGGATTTAAGGAATGAGAGTAATAATAGAAAATTAGCGACACAGGAGTGATAAAAGATGAAGGTGGGGAAGGGGGGGTTAAGGGATAACCAGACTTGACCCACGAAAGGTAGATCATCTCTCCAGTTCTGTGTATCAAGACAGCTCAAGGGAGGTTCCTTGGGGCTGGTGAGGGGCTCTTGATCTAGGGAATTGGATCTGTGCTCCGGTTCCCTGAATCGAATCTGAATACCTTCCATCCTCCCCCGACATGCGCTGTATAATCCTACGGGTTTAGCGCTCTCCATGATTATAATAATAATAATAATAATGTGTATCAAGGCTGCTTGTTACCTGTACCCCACAAGTGAAAGGTGTTTTAATTCCTAAAATTGGGATTAAAATAAACTCGGTGTATATACAGTACGTGAAAGACATCTATAAACAGTCTATAAACACGGACACACTTTTCCGTGTATATATACAAAGAAATATACATCGAGAGTTACATGCCTCTCGGTGCATATACACTGAGGGATATACTTCACGGCTTATATACATTGAGATATTCTTTCATTATGTTTATGAAGCTGTGTTTACATGCATAATATTTCTCTCCTTCACATGACTAGATGATATGATTTGAATATTACTGGAAGGGTTTCATATCTGTCTACTTACCTAAGCGCGTATATATATATATATATATATATATATATATATATATATATATATATATATATATATATATATATATATATATATATATATATATATATATATATATATATCGTGACGAATATGTAAAACTTGCGATCTTGCCATATAAGACAAGCGAAAAAAAATTTTATGCAATAATTTCACGAAAATCATACTGAACCTAACCAAAACAATATATTTCACTGTGTTTGTTTAGTAATAAATTATTGTAAACGTATCTAAAATATATTTAGTTGGATTAGGCTAAAATAAATTGCGCTTGTTATAATAAGGTTAGTTAAGTTTTCTAAGATTATTTTGGTTCAAAATTATAAATTTTTACATTAACATTAATGAAAAAAATATATCTCTAAACGTATAAGAGAAAATTTTGGAAAGGACTTAATTTTAAATGAGTTCTTGCTAATTGACCAGTTTTACCTATTAGGCACGACATATATATATATATATATATATATATATATATATATATATATATATACATATATATATATATATAGATATATATAAATATATATATATATATATATATATATATATATATATATATATATATATATATATATAAACACGGATCTCTGGCTGAAGGAGACTCGAACCTACGAACCTTGGAACAAGGTACGCAGTGCTTTACCAATCTACCCAAACTGGACCAATACCTTGGAGTCCAGGTTGCGCTAGACTTTGATCCAAGGCAGCCAGCTTTCAGGGAGAAGGCTTACAGCTTTTTCATCTCATCCCTTGCATGCATCAGCCTTACTAGAGATATTAACAATGCAAGGAATTCGCAAGAGCAGGTGAAATATACACAAACAATATATATATATATATATATATATATACATATATATATATATATATATATATATATATATATATATATATATATATATATATATATATATATATATATATATATATCAATCTAAAGCTAACATACACGTTCGACAGGTACACTGGCAGTCATTAAAACTATTCTTGAGCAGTGACCAGACAAAACTCCCAAAATCATCGAGGTCGAACAAATATTATCAACTTTCACTTATCGTGTGTGTGTGTGTGTGTGTGTGTGTGTGTGTGTGTGTGTGTGTGTGTGTGTGTGTGTGTGTGTGTGTGTCCGCATGTGCTTTATTAAGAAAAGTTCAGGTCTCTCTCTCTCTCTCTCTCTCTCTCTTTCCTTCTCAAGTGTGAAGTAAGAGAGAGAAAGAGAGAAAAAACGCGAGTGCCGCGTAGCAGACTACGACACACATCGTACAATCATCACCAAATTACCGTACCTGCGCCATTATTACCCAAGAGGAAGGTTTTTCCCAGAGGTGTTTCCCCAAGCCCGAGGAAGGCCACAGCAACACCCCAGAGAAATTCCCGAGGGCATGGAAAGGCTAAACGGAAGAGGAAGTAGCGGAGAAGAG